>NC_054385.1:108185252-108467752 GCF_017654675.1 Xenopus laevis | reverse complement strand
TCAGGTGCAGACTCTAAACTGTTGTATCAATTCTAACAGTCTAGAGTCTGAATTACTGACCTGCCAGACTGAAAACACCAGAGACAGGAACATTCAACTTTAAACTTAGATTTTGGAAAAACTAAAAAACTAAATAATAGAAAGTAATTGAAAAAAGTTATTTTTTCTTTGGAACAATCTGAAAACAACTAAACTAAAAAAGTGTTTGGAAGGTGAACAAGCTGCAGCCCTCCAGCTATAGATGAAGTTCAACACCTAGCCAAAGGTTCATGGAAGGTTTAATTGTTATAATAAGTTTTTTATTATTATTTGAAGGTTCTGGGATTTATCCACAAGTGCCTTAACAACAGAGTCTTCAAGATAAGAAAACAGCAGTTTTAGAAATTTAGTCCTATAGCCCATGGGCACAGGCAAACACGTGAGCAGTTTCTGGCCTTAGTACGCTAAAATGCAGATTCCGTTAAGCTAAAGTCAGGGATCCCCAACCTTTTGAACCCGTGAGCAACATTCAGAAGTAAAAGGAGTTGGGGAGCAACATAACCATGAAAAATGTTCTTGGGGTGCCAAATAAGTGTTGTGATTGGCCATTTTTAGCCCCTATGTGGATTGTCAACCTACATTGAGACTCTATTTGTCAGTACACCTGGTTTTTATACAACTAAAACTTGCTTCCAAGCCTGGAATTCAAAAATAACCTCCTGCTTTGAGGCCACTGGGAGCAACATCCAAGAGGTTGAAGAGCAACATGTTACTCACGAGCTACTGGTTGGGGATCACTGATAGGTTGAACAGACACCACTGGGCTTCCCATGTGACAAAGTCTTCAACTACCTCATGTTTACGGAAAAGGGTGTCTCTACTGTTCTTCCCTTTGCTCAAAGCAGCATTTAGTGTGAATCAAATTTTGCCCCATTCCAAAATACACACAGGTGCATTATTCCTGTAAGTAAGGCTGGTGCCAATAAGAAATTAAAGTAAAAGCATTAGTCAGTCAAGTGTTTAGCCTTACTGGTCAGTCATGGCTGAATTATTATAATTCATCTATAGGTCAATCCACGTGTCTCTGCTGAATTCCAATTCTCTTTATCTGTATTTCTTCTTTATCTTCCTCTCTTTTTCTTGGGTGCTTTGTAACTAGATGTTCTGTGTTCCTTCCGGTCAAACTCATCGTGCCCTTCCCTGAAACACAGACATAGAATAGAGAATGAACTGCAGCTACACATCGGAATTAAAGGGTCTGTTTTAGAGTAGTACAAATGACACTGTGCAGTAATAACATGTTTATTATTCATATAAGGAATTTTGGAGTCTGCATGGAAATTGTTCCCAAATTTTCTGCATTTACCTGTGGCCCCAATTCTCTTACATTGAACATAGTAAGTTAGATTGAAAAAAGACCCATGTCCATCAAGTTCAACCTTTTAACTCTATTTTAACCTGCCTAACTGCCAGTTGATCCAGAGGAAGGCAAAAACCCCATCTGAAGCCTCTCCAATTTGCCTCAGAGGGGGAAAAATTCCTTCCTGACTCCAAAATGGCAATCGGACTAGTCCCTGGATCAACTTGTACTATGAGCTATCTCCCATAACCCTGTATTCCCTCACTTGCTAAACACCATCCAACCCCTTCTTAAATCTATCTAATGTATCAGCCTGTACCACTGATTCAGGGAGAGAATTCCACATCTTCACAGCTCTCACTGTAACAAAAACCCTTCTGAATATTTAGGCGGAACCTCCTTTCTTCTAATCGCAATGGGTGACCGTGCGTCAGCATTAGCCCTGTCATAATCTTCTGCTAGTGTTACAAAGGTTAATGAGTTGAGAATGTGCAAGATTAATGCAATCCATAGGGATTGGAATTGTTTTTCCTCCTACCTATGTACAGTCAAAGCTGTGGGTGGTTAGAAACAGCTTAATTTAGTAACATCACATTTTTTTTTTAAAAACAAATCTTTGCATAGATCAAAAAAAACAATAAATTAAAACATAAATTAAACTTTAAAATCAAAAAGTCTTTATTAAGAAATAAGTTACTGAAACTCCGATTGCGCTCCTCCTCAGAAAAGGCGACACGGCGACGATCCATCTTGCGGCGCTCAATTTCTCCTCCCTGGCTATCTACTATAAGGAAGGCAGGGAGGAGAAATCGAGCGCTGCACGATGGATCGTCGGATCGCTTTCTGAAGAGAGTTTCGGTAAGTTATTTCTTAATAAAGACTTTTTTTTCGATCTATACAAACAACTTTTAACAAAAAAAAAAATTGATGTTACTTGTCTTTTAATGTAAACGTATACTCAGGTGCAATAAAAGTATTATGTTCTCTCCATCGTCATTCCTGATAACAATTCCTGCAATGCCTCCTCCCAGCCCTTACCTTTCCTGCACCGGAGGGGGTCTGCACAGCTAGTGCAGAGAGCGCAATTGAGCTGAATTTTGTGACAATTTAAAGGGATACTGTCATGGGAAAAAAAATTTTTTTTCAAAATGAATCAGTTAATAGTGCTGCTTCAGCAGAATTCTGCACTGAAATCCATTTCTCAAAAGAGCAAACAGATTTTTTTTATATTCAATTTTGAAATCTGACATGGGGCTAAACATATTGTCAATTTCCCAGCTGCCCCCAGTCATGTGACTTGTGCTCTGATAAACTTCAATCACTCTTTACTGCTGTACTGCAAGTTGGAGTGATATAACCCCCCTCCCTTTTTCCCCCCAGCAGCCTAACAATAGGAAAGTAACCAGATAGCAGCTCCCTAACACAAGATAACAGCTGCCTGGTAGATCTAAGAACAGCACTCAATAGTAAAAACCTGTGTCTCACTGAGACACATTCAGTTACATTGAGAAAACAGCAGCCTGCCAGAAAGCATTTCTCTCCTAAAGTGCAGGCACAAGTCACATGACTGGGGCAGCTGGGAAATTGACAAAATGTCTAGCCCCATGTCAGATTTTAAAATTGAATATAAAAAAATCTGTTTGCTCTTTTGAGAAATGGATTTCAGTGCAGAATTCTGCTGGAGTAGCACTATTAACTGATGTGTTGAAAAAATTTGGCTCTTAAAGGTGGAGGAGCTGCTTTTTTGTCGTCCCTGATAACCTCCCCAGCACTGCTACGAGGAGTGTTTTTCAACTCATTTGGACAGCGCCCCTGCTCCTGCTTTTGGCACGTAGATTACTACTGGACTTACTGTTACGCTGGTCTATTTCTGGGCACTTGGATAAAATGCATAATAAAATTGCAAGGGCTTGCCCTGCTACTGCAAATCCTGTGTGCCGGTGAAATTCTTCTTACACTTGGAGGAAGACATTATACTCTGAATTGTGCCAACATCATTGTATTTTTATGATATCTCCAATTAAAGTATATGAACAATCTAGGCTGGCATTCCTGCTATAGTTATGCATCATTAATATCACTACTGGTCATTTTTAGCTGGCCACAACCCACAGTTATGGGATACCCATCCCATTTTTTACTAAGCCCCCTACTGGCAACTTATAAAGGAATTATAATACTACAGGAGGACTAGAAAATTATTGAGAAAACTTCAGCCTGAATGGCTGCAAAAAAGAATGGCTTATCTGAAGCTGGCAAGCTGGATCCCAACTTTACAGAAGCTAGGGGAAAACAAAGAAAAATGACCATAATTACAGTCACTTTTTAAATAATCAACATTCGCCACATACAAGAAGGGAATGAAAATGATGGTATGTAAGAATACAATACCATACCAAGATGAATCTATATAGATAGAAAACAATGGATCGTTACTTAAAGCATCTCTTGCAGTACAGATCATCATCACAGTCATGACACTTCAGAATAGCATCTTCGTTACAGATGCAGCACCATGGCAGCTCCTCTTCATCACTATCTGCCTCTCTGGAAGTTGGTGGTTGGCTTTTTGTGGCGACCTTGGAAAAAAGGCAACTTTAAACACCCAGCTGGCAACAATGGTAACTATACAGTTTCACTGGTGATTTGGGGAGGCTGCAGTTAAGCAAAAGTCTTTTTCTTTATAACATAGATCTCCATACTGCATCTCTTGCTGAAAACCACAGCATTCTTCATGCTCTCTATTATATGCCATTTTATTTTCAACAAATGGCTGTACACATGGTACAATGGTTGGCCAAATAAGTGAAGACACGCCAAAAAGCCACTGACAGTAGTGGTCTATGCAAAACATAAAGCCAAACAGATTTCCCAACATGTTCCATTAGATTTGGTGACCTGGCCATGTACAAACCAGTTTGCTTGAAAGCAGGGACACTGAGTAAACTGCAAATTAGAAAGATGGGATGATTTGCCAATTATTTAAAACCTGTATATCATTGCAAATAGTACAAAGACAACTTCTTAAACGTTGAAACAGACATTTTCATTGCTTTCTGAAAAATATGTTCATTCAGAATTTGATGCTAGCAACTAGTTTCAAGAAAGTTGAGTGAGGTGCATGACCTCTTTTGTTAACAACTTTCTGTGAACATTTGAGAACTGAGGAGACCAATTGTTGAAAGTGAAACGTTGTCTCATTCTTGCCCAATATAGGATTTCAGCTGCTCAACAGCTTCGGAGTTTACTTTGTCATATTTTTTATGTTCATAATTCGCCAAGGGTCAAGAGTTTCAATGGGTGACAGGTCTGGGCTGCAGGCAATTTAGCCCCTGCTGTGTAATATGTGCAGAATGCCACTTGTTATTGTATTGCTGAAATAAGCAAAGCAATTTCACGTTTTGATTGTTCAGACCACAGGACAGTTTTCCACTTCACCCCAGCTCACTGGGCCAAAGGTTAAATGTGCATGGGCCCAGAGAAGTGTTTCTGGATCAGGGTTATAGATGGTTTCTTCTTTTCGTGGTGTTAAATTGAATTTGTGGATGGAGTGACAAGCTGTGTCCACAGATAATGATTTTGGGAGTGCAGTGATTTCCACTACAGAATCTGTTTGTAATGCTGTGTCGCCTGAGGGCCTCCGAAGATCACAACCATCCATTATTGGCTTTCAGCCTTGTCCCATGCATACAGAGATTTCCTTGTATTCTCTGAATCTTTTAAGGATATTATGCACAGTAAATGATGAAACGTAAATGATGAAATCCCCAAATTCTTTACATTGAGGAACATTACTCTTAAATTGTTTTAATACTTGCCCCCCATGCAGTGTTTCACAGAATGCTGTACCCCTCCGCACCTTTCCTTCTAATGGCAGAGACACATGCTGCTATTTCGGGAGATTAGTCGCCCAGCGACAAATCGCTTCTTCTTCAGACGACTAATCTCCCTGAACTGCCTTCCCGCAGGCTAGAATGTAAATCAACTGCGGCGTGGCACTCAGAATGCTTTGTTTTCCGAGGTCGCTGGAAGTTGCCTTACAAGGAAACTTCGGACGACTTCGGAAAGCCATCCCGCCAGCGATTTATATTCTTTGCATCAGGGGGGGGCCTGAGACAGCAGCTCTGGTGGGCCCCAGAACCCCAAGTTCGACCCTGCTTTTGTTGCCGCTCTCCCAACTTTTTTTTTAAAATGTGTTGCTGGCATCAAATTCAAAATAAACTTCTATTTTTCAGAAAACAATGCAATTTCTCAGTTTTAGCATTTGAAATGTTGTCTTGGTACTATTAGCAAATAAATGTAAGGTTTGCCAATCAACCCATTCTATCTTTTTATTTAGAGGTGAAGCTTTTAAAGCAACACAAAATCACATTCTCTTTTTATTTATATTTTACTGTACACAAAAAAGGGTACTGCATATAATACCAGATGTGTGTGTGTGTGTTCAGGTTGATGACATGTATACTACATCAACAAATAGTCTACAGATAACATACCTTTTCCTTTGGATGAGGTTTATTACCCGCTGGCATTTTTAAGCTGTCGGATTTTGGTCTGTTTTGATCAGGGGGGATGTTAAAACCACTGGCTTCATCTAGAACAACTTCCTCAGAGAGCTGCATATAACAAAAGTGAACAACATATCTATGTTTGTACATGTGTGTGAGTAATTATAAATGGGGACACAATTTAAAATCAAGGACAGATGAGACTGCCCCCAAGTTATACCCAAATACTTCCAGTACAGCACTGTGCAGCAATGAGTCAGAAATAAAGCAGTGCAGTCAAAATCCCAACCCCATAAAAATATCCCCTGTTCTCTCTCATTCCGTGATCTCTGTGTGAGAATGTTATTTCCAATTGGTTTACTGGTAAATGAAATGCTGCTTGCATGAACTGCACTTAGAACAAGTGCTCAGACTCACCACAATTACATTTAGTTCAGACTAAAGGAATAAAATGGAGCCAACCTGCTTAAGAACTCTCTGTATGGCTTCCTCCTCAGTTTCCTCATCGCTGTCAGGCAGCTTATAGTTGTCTGCGGTAACTGCAAACACAGAAAATTGTAAAAGTGACAGAGCTTAATTTGAAGTCCATTACATAGATACAGAAGTACAAAAATGTTTTACGATACCCCATGAAAGGGTATCTTCATTCATTTTATTCAGAGAACAGGCATAATGGCAAAAATTCCTTCCCATGGCTCTTTCTACTTACCTACAATTAAACAGCATTGTCTAGCCCAAACTACTATAGTCATGTCCTCAGCATAAATGTGGAGCTGCTGATATCGTTCCTTTAAACCAATTCGGCAATTTATTTGCCCGTGTATGGGGGCATCAGACGGTCTTACCGATCGATATCTGGGAAGGTTTAATTTTTCTGGCGACCGACCCGTCGGAGCCCATTGCTCCTCGTTGTAATCGGATTGTTTGGCCCTAGGGCCGAATGTTCGGATTACCCCGATATGGCCCTGCCGTTGGTGGGCATATCAGGGAAAGATCTGCTCGTTTGGCGATGTCGCCAGATGAGCAGATCTCTTCGTGTACGGCCAGCTGAACTATAAGGGTCAGTCCACACAAGCAGATTCGGGGAGATTAGTCACCCCAGCGTCAAATCGCCTCTTCTTCGAGCGACAATGTCCCCGAACTGCCTTCCCCCTGCCCTCCGCCGGCTAAAATGAAAATCGCCTGCGGCAATGCACACACGGCGCTTCGTTTTCCGGCGGAGGGCTGTATCAACTAAATGTTGCAAAATTGTAACAGTTCAGAATCTGCACCTGAATTACTGAGCTGCCAGACTCAAACACCAGAGACACGAACATTCAACTGTTCCTTCTCAACCTTTTCTAATGCGAACACACTCCTGCTGCACAAATATGGCAGCCCTCTCATAGTGGAACATGCAGGATCAGATAGGTAAAGTAAAAGCATCAGGCAAATACTTTTATGGCAAGATTATAAATAGCATTCAAAGACAATGTTCTGACAATGTTTCTGGTGTCAGTATCTCTTAAAGGAGAACTATCACGAAAATGAGAATTTAAGATAAGCTTCATCACACTGAAATAAGAAACCTTCTAAATACTGTACAATCAATTAAAAATTCTGCATTGTTTCTGAAATAGTCAAGTTTATCTTCCTCTCTCAGCATCTGTTTCACTTCATTCTCACTTCATGCAGGAGTTGGGTGTCAGATGAATCATCCAATATATCTTATATGGACGCCTTCCTTTCCTAGCAGATGTATTAGGGCTCACTCAAATAACTGATTCCAGTACAAATAAAATCTAACAAAATAACAGCATTTTGCACAAATTCTGCATGTAGGGAGACTGTCTGCATATTTTAATAGAGTGAGCTCTAATATATCTCCTAGGAAAGGAAGCCCCCCAATAAGAGATTTTGGATCATTCATCTGACACCTTCTGAATGAAGACAAAATAAAGAGAAACAGATGCTGAGAGAGGAATAGTGAAGATAAACTTGATTATATCAGAAATGGTACAGAATATTTAATTGATTGTATTTAGAAAGTTTCTTATTTCAGTATGCTGATGTCATTATTAGATTTAAATTTTCACGATAGTTTCCCAGGGTGAATCCTAGTGCTTTTCTGCTATGACCTCAAGCTCAGCGGGAGACCAGCAAAACGTTCAGAATTGTCCCTCGGTTTACTTAATGGTAATGACCAGGACCCTGCCAACTAGGGTTGCCATCTTTCCTGAAAAATGTTACTGGCCTGTGGGGGGGCTGGAACAAAAAGGGGTGGAATGTGATGCAAAAGGGGCGGGCCACACACAGTGCTGCAAAAGGGGGTGGAGCAACACGGGCGATGGATGGAAGCCTGAAGAAAACGGTATATTCTGAGCTAATTGGGGGCAGGCCAAGGGCTTTTTTTTTTCTAAGGGTATTACAAATTACCGGCAACTACATTGGCGGTAAATTTGTAAAACCGGCCCCCGGCCTTGGCAGGTGTTTTACTGGCTAGGCCGGTAAAATACTGGCCAGGTGGCAACTCTACTGCCAACACAATAATTTTTAGTTATGACATTTTTATGACAATGCTCCCTGGAATTGGTTCTGATTGTGCAAAATCAGCAGATAAGGTACACCATCAAATGAATGATGGAACTATTTGGTGGTTTTTACAGTAAGTGACTGTGGAAGCCGATAAATGCAGAAATGAACAGCTTTCTCGTATTCTCAAGACCTGTGAGTTTCATTGCTGGCATGCTTCCTCCAATGATCGTTACAGTATTTTCAAGCATGGGGCATAACTGAATGTGGTTTCCCAAAGAATAAGAATTTGGAAACATAAAGGTAGCCAAACAAAAAGCAGAACTGGGAAATACATGTACCAGTGGGGTGATGAGCAGGATAACATCCAGCTACAAAAGTATTCATTGGTCATATATTTAAACCCATCACGTGGGAAAATATTGCTTTTAGAACCTAACAACAAAAACTCCCAAATTCACCATTTAGGAGGTTATTTATCAAAGGTCAAGTTTGTGAGGTTGGTGAGGATGTTTCTACCTCGAATAAACGGACAATTTGAATGTTTGCTTATTTATGAAAAAACCCAAATGTAAAAAAATTTGATTGAAAGCAATCGAGGAAAAAACCACCGTAAAAGAACGAAAATCATGAAGGCTATAAATGGTTTAAGGGACCTCTGCCATGGACTTCTACATGACCTCGACAGGTTTAAACTGAAATATTTTCAGAGTCAGCTTTAAGCAGCTTCTAGGCATAATAAATCTTGAATATTTTTGGGTTTTTTTTCCTGAAAAATTTGAGTTTTTTTTTAGTGAAACTACCCTCGAAAAACTTGAATCTTTCGTCATCTTTGATAAATAACCCCCTTAGTGTATATTCATCATTTAGTACAGCATTTTAAGTACAAAATAGTGACTGTCTATGGCATCTTACAGAAGCCCCGCATTTGCCAGAACCCACAAATTGCCAGTCTGGGCCGGCATACTGTGTGTGGCACTCTGTTAAACACACACTGAACCTATCTCCATTCCTCTTCCCATACCTTACATGGCTGGGAAATACTAATTTGCCATATGGTTTAAAACCCCCCATTCTCAGACAACGGGACACGCAGGGCCTATTACTATATAAATAAATCCTGTCGGATCACGGCTGCATCTGTGCGGTCCCGCGATCCAACCTCCCGTATCAGATCCATTATGATCAGATCATTGGGCCCTAGGGCCCATGATCGGATCAGACCGATATCCCCCTCTTCAATGTGGGCATATCAGGGAGAGATCTGCTCGTTTGGAGACATCGCCAAACGAGCGTATCTCTACGTCTATAGTCACCTTGAATCTCAGAAATTAAACAGAAATTCCCCTTCACCTCTTCTCGTATTTTTTATGCCTACAAATTCACCACTATGCAACACCAATACTGAAACGGCAGATAATGAGGAATATGACTGAATACATCATATGTGTAAGGACAAAACTACAAAATGACCAACCTCTTAAATATACAAGACAGTTAGATAATTAATTGATAGCGATAAAGAAATTACAAATATATTTAAGTGGACAGCAGACATACCTAATATCACCCAACTGGATACTCTAAAATACTACACTCGCATCATGACAACCCTGGCGGCCAGTGATGGCCCTACAAATCCTGAAGAACTCCTCTTTAACACCAGAACGACAATATAAAATGGCTACACTCCCCTCTGAGGTGTCTAGGATGTGTGACCTTCAGGTAGCGAAGACCATAGCCACGGCACAGTTTAAATGCAACTTGGCTGGCCTTTATTAGGAACAAAATCCACTTCTTAGCATACTAGCTTCACATAGGATTAACAGTCCCAGTTCAACACCCGCATTGGTGTTCACATTAACACAATTTCCCAGCACTTACAGCTTTCACCGTACACAAGTCCCAGAATCCTCTCTTGTCACTCAGCCCCTGGGAGGGGTTTCTCTCTTCCTCTCTTCTCTCCTCTCCAGTCCTTTGGACTGCAGGTAAGAACTACATTAATCGCAGGTAAGAATTTCATTTATCCGACTGTCGGATGAAAAGCTTTTCATCCGACAGTTGGATAAATGCAGTTCTTACCTGCGATTTCTCCTTCACTTCCTGTATCTTCAGGACATCTGACTCATCGCATGCGTTTCATCGCATGATGACGTGTCGGCTCAAGCTGCACCGTGGAGTTCCTCCCTTAATGGAGCAAGGAAAGGAAGGCCCACCCTGCTCTCCTCTATTCACTCCAGGGACCTATTATCCAGTTTTTTCCTGAGCTGGCAAAACACACAGCGTTACTTGCTGCAGAAACACACACTTTCCCTGTAGTTCAACCTAATACTGGTGAAATACACACAAAATCACTATCTTACACCTCTTACAGATGCCTTAATCTGAAAGTAAACCTCATTCCTGTAGTTTAGACCTGCAAAAAAATGAAACTATTTTGGTCAGAAATCACTTCATACTGGCAACAGATGGCTGTGAAACCAATGTGGGCATAACATCATATTTCCATCCATATGGGTTGGATTGAAACAACAACTGGAAAACGTTGATATCCAGAAAATATATATATATATCTCAATAGTTTCCAGACCAGCACTCCCTGCAACTTACTTGCTGCTTTTGAAAGCAGCAAGTAAGTTGCAGGGAGTGCTGGTCTGGAAACTATTGGTGTATGCAAAATTACCGTGAACCCCTCTCTTTTCTATATTGCCTTGGAGTGCCGATACTCATTGGAGAATTATATATATATATATATATATATATATATATATCCTCCCTCATACTTCCACATACTACATGGTACGGCATGGAAACTGACAATCATCTGATTTCTGATAGAAACAAGGCAAAATACCAAATCACAAACCAAGGACACAATCCCTCTACACACTCACCCCCCGAAGAGTCATCACATCAACTTGCTTCATATTTTCTGCAAGACTAACCCCCATATGTAATAAAAGGCACTAAGTTTGCCCATGAACAGTAACCCATTTCAACCAATAAGATGTTTGCTTTTTAAACAGGTGACCAGTAAATTCTTCCTGTTGATTGGGCAAACTTATATTGCAACACCCTCTAAGCCTCTAAAAAAGGGCACTATTAAAGGAAAACTATACCCCCCAAACAATGTAGGTCTCTATTAAAAGATACTGAGTAAAACAGCTCATGTGTAAAACCCTGCTTCATGTAAATGAACCGTTATCATAATAATATACTTTTTTAGTAGTATGTGCCATTGGGTAATCATAAATAGAAAACTGCCATTTTAAAAAATAAGGGCCGCCCCCTGAGATTGTAAGATTCACTGTGCACATAAACAAACCACATGTAAGGTCACATGAGCCAATTAACAGACAGAGTTCTGCCTTTTGCTTCCTCACTTCTTCCTGTTACAGTTAGTGTTGTAGTATTTCTGGTCAGGTGATCTCTGAGGCAGCACAGATAGAGTCACGAAATGGTGGTTCAAGGCAAGAGATGTAAAAGGGCAATATTTATGTAAATATATATTCCAGTTTGGTAAGATTCTTTAATATGTCATTCAATTTGATATAAACTATCTGTTGCTTAAGTATTCATTTTGGGGGTATAGTTTTCCTTTAACCAATATGAGTTTTTTTTAATAATTTGCTTTTATACTATACTTTTTGTTACCAGCTTTTGGAAAAGTGGAAATGTAATTTGTCTGCTACAGATGTATCAAAATGTAGAAACAGAAACAAAATAGAAAATTTTAAAAAAAGATTCCAACATCAAATGAGAATAATAAAAAAAAACGAATGTGATGAAGTTACTTTTTCATTTTTGAGGGATTGTAAAAAGCAAAGCAAGTAAAAATCTTTTTATTCTTTTGATAGTTCCCTTTAAAACTTTTGTCAGCATATAGCTGAGCTTATCAGCCATGACGCTGCCCGTACCTTTAAAAATTAGCCAAGCTAATATAAACTTATATTTAGGAGCATGTGATGCCCACTTGTGTGTTCTGGTTATTGAAAACTAATGTAGGGATCCTCAACCTGTGACTCTCTTGATGGTTTTCACCTAAAGGGATGTTATAAGCTAGCGTTAAACAAACACTGGAGAGTCACATTATAAAGTTCTTTATAATGAGAACAATTAGATATTCTGTGTCAAACAGCAGATGGTCTAGTTAATATATATATATACACCTTTGTCTGGGTCTCTGCCTTGCAGCACAGCCAGTCGCTTTGCTATCTCCAAGAGCTTTTCTGCCCTTGTATTCTCATCTTTTAGCTCTGATGCAGCTTCTGAGAGGATCTTGTTCTTCTCCTCCTCAAGTTGTGCCGGATCCATTTCTGCCCAGCTTTCCTTCCCATCGACTCTGCTCAGGTCATTCTTCGGTGCAGC
Source organism: Xenopus laevis (assembly GCF_017654675.1). NCBI lineage: Eukaryota > Metazoa > Chordata > Amphibia > Anura > Pipidae > Xenopus > Xenopus laevis. The sequence goes on along the minus strand of NC_054385.1, from coordinate 108,455,026 downwards.
ACTGAAGTCTACAGGTTAAATGGGAAATAAATTTAAAAAAAAGAGTTAAATGAAGCACCTATCAGAAATAACATACTGTATATCATTGCATTAATAATAATAACCCAAGTGTGATCTGCTTATTATTGTCACAAACCCTTTCTACAAGCAAGACCCCTTGCCTCTTCCCTCTCTAAATGTTTCTCAAATTATAAACATCATACCTAGGAACTAAGGTCCCATCAAACACTCCTCTAGCCATCTCATGCACATTGCTGTTACTCTATGGAGCAAAGAGTTAATTGGCCCATAAGAAAGAGTTATGTGGCTTTATTCATCTACATTGACTGGAAGAAAAATGTCTGTGCCAGTTACCTTGTGACTGAGAAGTTTCCCCCTCAAAGTTTTGATCAATGGCCACCTCTTCTTTCAGCTGAGTCAGCAAGTCATCAGTTTTTTGGACTTGCGTTCTAGTGTCAGGTGGCTGGTGAACCTATAGAAATGCAGATCCATAGTTTCAATGCAATAATATAATTTCAATAATTTTTCTTACACATACTTATAGACACCATGTATGTATAATTATTTTAAGAGACACATACTTGCACACACAAGTTAATCAGTTTTTTTACTGTCTATACCCCCAGACATCTGCATTTGTTTCATCTCATATATCTACAATCAATAGCGTAACATTGACTCCCTGGCACCCAGCAAATAATGCATGAATGCACCTTGGGTGCAGTCTGGTGGGGTGTCTGGATGAATCACCAGGTGAGCAGAATGTTTTGTATGCCACGAGCCTGAGGTACTTCTCAGGCCTAGGAAACTTCTTCTCTTCTAGGAAATCTGCACACGTTGCGTGATGGATAACTTTGTCCCGCACACTACCAAAGAGAACATAACTGATGGTGTAGGATAGCATACTTGTCTCTGAGTTCTGGATACAGGAGTCCGCCCTTGTAATGCAGCTAATCGGTCCTCCATCTCCTCTGCTGATGGAATTTTCCGATCTGGGTCCTTCTTCAAGGCTTCCAACCTGGACTCTATCTCTGCAGTTGAAGGAACAGCTTCTGCCAACACAAATACCTGCAAATTAGAACTGGGCGAAGATGGTCAACAAACTGGAAACAACCTATATCTAATTGCAATCTAGATGAAAACTATGTGCTTATCAATAGCAGCTATGAACATATAGACACTTGCGGATATCCAGCCTACGACTGCCCACCTTGTCAAACAACCAGATCTTACACTGTATGGCCATCTTAACGCAAGAGTAATAGTCTGTTTATGCTTTGTAGTCCTATCTTAGCTGTCAGGTGATTAGTATAAGTTTATGGCCTAATAAATATCTATGTGCACATGCTGGGTATGATCGCATTAAAGGTGGTTCGGCAAAAAACGTAACAGGGACAACCAATTACCTGCTATTACACATATGTAAGTTAATGCACTGACCAAGATCTGCCCAGGCAATAGTGCAGTGGCAAGAACACCAATATCTAGCACTGCAATATATGTTGGCGCTATATAAGTACATGTTAATAATAATATCTTAACAGCCAATTACACCCCTTCCATTATAAGATGCTAGAAAGTGCCAACAATGGGTGGCATACACAGTGTTTCAGGGGGCTCCTTCCTCTGTTCCCCAGATCTGCACAGTTATGTGAAAATATTTAATTCAAAGGTTAGACAGTTGGATCAGTGCTATTTGGCCACCCATATATTTTCAGTATACTAATTGTCATTCAGGTTAGTCAGCTGACTATTCTTCAAATGGAATAAAAGTTGGTCCTCTTTCTCAGTCTTATCTGTGTAGTGCCTCTCAACAGGTAGCAACCCCTGTATGTTGCAGTAGATTACAAATAAAGTAAAATTGAACCCGTAGAGAACAGTGCGATTCAAAGCATCATTGTGTGTTTATTGCAGGAGTGTCTTACACAACATGTTTCGGAATAACAGCCTTATGCTGTTATGCACCTGAGGAAAGCTGAAACATGTTGTGTAAAACAAGCCTGCAATAAACACACAATGATGCTTTGAATTAGACTGTGCTCTCCAGGTTAAATTTTAATCGTATTCTTCAACTGGGTTGATATGAGGCCTGCATATCCGTGAAGAACTAATTGCAATACCACCCCCACACCCAACTAAATTCCTTTCCTGGAGATCTTTCTTTCTTCTTTAGTTCCATTACCATTATGAAGCGTAGCCTTTGGGTTCTAAGGCTTAGGCTAATGCCAGACGGGTGATTCAGCACCAAAATCACCACATGTGCCTGCACCCAGGCTGATGGGTGCAAGCAAGGAAAGAAGCAGATGGCAGCGTTGGGGCTGATTCTTGGCCTGCGGAAGATCCCGTCTGACATTAGTCTTAAAACTTGCTCTATTAGTTAGTGATCTATAAAAAGACTCAACCACTTTCTGGTTCTTACGCATCTCCCAATACACCAGTTTGAAGCACTAAAATAATGAGCACTTGTACTCACTGGGCTTGTACTCTTTTCTAAGCCTCTCCAGTCGTTCTGCTATGGCTCTATCTTCAGCTGACAAACCATGATAACTAGATCCTGTCCCAATATGGGATGCTCCAGGAGCTATTTGCACCCCCTTGGATTGATTTGTCTTGGCTTCAAGGGCTGCTACTCGCCTGGAACACAAAAGGTTGAATACAATCCTATTAATAGCTTGTGAACACTTATCATTGGTAGTTACTTGTGTTCATCTATATTAGCTCAGCATGTCTGCTGAGCCTACTTAGGTGAAGGAACAAACAGAAAAGAGGAGACTGATTCAAGTGCATACATTTAAAAAAAAAAAAAAAAAAAAAAACAGGGTTGTGGCCATAAAATTGCCAAACCATGAAACCATGCAAGGTAAACCCCATATGGTGGTCCGAACTATTTACCTCTGGTCATATTTTTCACAACATGGCATCACCTTTTTTGGTTGAAAGTGTCTTCTGACCAAAGTTTTTGTTTCACAGGCTGATTGTCCTCAGCTGTCACTTTTAAGGCAATGACACATGGTTTCCACATATTGTTGCAGCTACAACACTCCCCACCATAGACAATACTGGGAATTGTCTTCGCTTAAAATTGCACAAAAACACCTTTGTATGTATATTTGAGAGATTATGCAATGGCAGGGTATTTTCTCTGTTTTGTAACTGTGACAAATTGCTGAGCGCCGAATAACACCATGTATCATTACCCATATTAGGTAGAGATCTCCAAGACAAACACCCATTGTTCAATCTTATCTTTTTTGTGTGCCGCCAGTTTAGACACAGAAGACAGTTGTGTTTGCAGTCCAATGTCTGACCAGGAGAAATTTCGGCATTTGAATTCAGTGGGAGTAATTATGGACATAGAATATTGCAAAATGTGGGGGGGAAAAAACATGGTGGCTTGTAAAGATTTTTTGAACTTCCTCAAAAACTAAACCCTTAAAGGTGATGACAAAGAATGCTTTAAAGCCATTTTAAATAGGTCTGAAATCACAGGTCTTGCAAAGTGGCTTTTATTTAACCAACATTTCAGAGACCCTTTTTCTTGAGAAAGGTCTCTACTGAAACATCAATCAGAAGTTGAGTTTTCCCTTTATGTTTTCAATAATCGGATTAGTAAACTTCAAGGAAGGTGCTGATAAACAGAGAATGTTTTCCCTGTTTAAAGACTTTAGCTGTCAGTTCCTGGAAGCTGGAGTATTCTGGAATGAACATGCTGGCCAATTACCCCATAAGTCCAGTTCACATATTGGAGCTCACTTCCTGCAGGAATACTGTCCTGTGGAAAGGTATTTAACTTTAGGGAGACTGTTGGGTCTCTCTGAGCAGGGCACAGAACAGGAGGGTTACCTGTCAGTGTATATAACTCCCAGAGGTGCTGGGTGCTGTCTGCCATTGCAAGGAACCGAGGGTGCCGTGACCATGCAACTGAGAGGCTGTTTGACTTAGAAATTGAGAGGTAGCCACAGTGTCGGACTGGCCCACCGGGATACCAGGAAAACTCCCGGTGGGCCAAGGTGTCAGTGGGCCCTCCTGCCTCTAAACATTTGGCCTATTTCATGGCCATTCCCTATTTCTATGAGAACAAAGAGACTAAATAGATGGATTAATAGATTATAATATGTAAAGAAAAGAGAATAGGAGAATAGAGGTTTAGTGAGGAGAGGAAGAATAATAGTACTGAGAGTGGGCCCCTGGTCTAAGGTCTTTCGGTGGGCCCCTGGTGTCCCATTCCGACACTGTGCGGGGGCCCCCAAGGTAACAGTCCCAGTGGACCCAGGACCCCCAGTCCGACACTGGGTAGCTAGGAGGCTAAACAATTCCACCCAAAGGAGAATTTTAAGTACAGGGGTGACAAAACATATGTGTTTTCTTACTGGTACTGTGTGGTGATAGTGCCCAGTGAGTTGGAATTATTTTTAGAAATTAAAAAAATATTTTTGTGCTGAAATGAGCACCACTGTGTGTAATGAAACTGCCTTAATGTAAAAAAAATTATATTGTGGATGCCATGAGCTTACATTATAAAACTTCTTTACTCCAAAATGAGGATCAGTCAAGTCAATGGAGCGACACTGTGTAGTGTGATCATGAATACAAGTAACCTTTTTATCACTTGAAAAAAACATATCACCACCCTTTTCTTAAAACAAAACAATCTAGAAATACAATCACTACAAAGATAATTCCAAGAAACCCCACCACTCTCACTGTAAAAAAAGAAAGAAAAAAAAAAGCATTTAATGTAAAGCTATACCTTGTCAAAAACTTACTTCTTGTAATTTTCTGGAGGGGACCACTTGGATGGATCATTTTTTTTATTCTCTCCACTAAAAGACAAAGCAAAATCTTAGAAGATTAATTTCTACACGAGATGTCAATGATAATATTTGCAACATGATTTATTTCAAAGAGTATCTATACATTTTCCAAAGCTGTGTATGAAAGACAAGGAATAATCAAAATAGTATTTCCCTCTGTGACTACAGCATTATTAGAGTGTAGAACAAAGCCAAAGAAACGATCCTTGTATTCTCCAGGAGCTCACCTATCACACTGATCAATCCAGTTTAGTTAGACATAGTAGTGATTTTTTTCTTGACATTATTTTACAATATGTAATCAAGAGGCACAATTAATAGTGCATGTTGTACATTACATGACCATGGTTCAAAAAACTACCAACTAACTTTAAATAATAGAATAATAATAGAAAATAATATTCAGGATTCACAATTGTATCCAATATAAGGGAGAAAGATGCATGGAGGGAATATGATCAATTTGGAAATTCAATTGGGTACTGAAAGGACTAACCAATGGAAGGCTATCACCCTTCTACAAGCAACTAGCATCTGGGTTATTAATATGTTTTTGTTTCTGGGTACATTTCATAAAAGGGAGCAGCAATAAAGTAAACAAAGGGGCTGAAGATATTGCAATATGAAAAATCAGTTGAAAAGTAGAAACCCAAATATCTTGCAATATATGGCATGGCCACTAGGAATGAAAATAACCCAGTAGTCTGCATGATTCAAATCATGCACGTAGATATGGTCACATCCATTTACGCTAGAGACCACAAAACATAATGTCTGGCTCCAGAAGCATAGCTCCTATGTCCACTAGAAACCCTGCATGTTTGTAAATAATCTGGAACACAGTAACCTTCCATTTTAGTAGTTTCTGTGCATACTGGGAGTAGTATTTTATTAGGTTTTTGAAGATTCTCATTCATCCAGGTCATGGTAAATCTGTAGAAATAAGTCAAATCAACTGGACATGCTGTGTTTTTCTTGAAGAATTCTGAATTCAGAAAGCCAGTAAGATGACTGGTGAAACTTCTTCAAGAAAAACACATGTCCAGTTGATTTTGACTTATTTCTACAGCTATAGTATTTATTAGAACGCAATTCATTATTTTTTTTTATCTTATTGGCAGCACCATCAGCTGAAAGCTGTCTGGACAAGATATTTTAGGAAGAAGTAAAGATGTGGTTATTGTTCACTGTTGCAATATGTTCTTATCTATTAGCTGGTTAACTGATAAGTACATTATACTGGTATATAAATTGCAAAGCACTGCTTTTTGATCTGTTGTATCCACGCCCTCCCCTTAAAATATAAAAAACAGTTAAAAATAAAGTTGGCCTCTCTTCTGAACAATGATTGGTTGCTGTATGTCCATGACCATTATATGAGAAGCAGCACCATTCTTTTAATAGATATTGGAAAGTCACTAAAATAGCCATCAGTCTTCCATGCAAAAGGCACCAACAATGGCCCACATAAAAGCCAACACACAGTATTGTGTAAATGGAGTAGTAACATAGCAATAGTAAGGATATTTGACTACTGACAAAAACTGAACAGCTCACCTGCTGATGCTTTCATGGCAACGCCTGCAGACTTTCTGTTTGGTGTTACCATACTGGGGGAGCACAGCACTGAAACCCAAGCAACCGGCACAAAATGAATGTCCACAAGATTTGCAACCACACTGAATCAAGAAACAAAAAAGTCAGTATCAGATATTAACTTCAAAATCACAGAAAAGGGAAACATGAAGTATATTGCAGTGAAGCAGCAGCACACTGGATTTATGAATAAAATGCCGCTGCTCTATTGCAACAAACTTTATTGAAGAAGCAGCACACTGGATCTATGAATAAAAGACGGCTGCCTCATTGCAATCTACGTCATGAACAAATGACCCCAGGGAGTTTGGGTCAGATGTCAGCACCTGGTAACTGCAATTAAAGGTGATTTACAGGTTGAGCACTATGTACCCGCTGTGACAAGATACAGACACATTGGTAACAGTGCTGCTAGATTGCAAGCTCTTTGAGGCAGGTCCCTCTTGTATCGATTATTGGCTGCTTTGTATGTAAACCTGTATGTTCAATGGAAACAACAACTTATAGTACAGAGGTGCGGAATATGGTGGCTCATTATAAATACATGATCATCATAATAATAATAATAATTATATTACATCCTGAGGACTCAGTACCCTAGGAATTGCACTTCATTTCTCCAAATTACCCTGTTTTCATGGCTACAGTCCTCTGCATTGCTAGGTGCCATTTACTATTATTACTACTATCACATATAAATAAAGTGCCAACATATTCCACAATCCTGTACAATAAATAGGTGTATATGCGAATATCCGATATCTTTCCCACTCCCACAACTTGTGTCGCATTCCTTTCCCCTTTAGATTGTCAGCTCTTTTGCACAGGGCATTCCTCACCTATTGTACCGGTACTGGTCGTAAGGTATGTAACATGTATGTAATTCATATGACTTTTTTTGCATAAATGCATTTATTTTATAGCTCTGCACAATATGTTGGTTCTCTAAAAATACATTTTAATAATAATAATGAAAATAATAATAAAGAGGTAAAAAGGGTACAAAAGAGCTTATAGAGCTGTGTTGGCTTTACAACTGTCTAATTACAGGAGAATACAAAAAAAACTCATCCATCCCAGATGTAATACACTATATCAATGCTATTCTCAACAGACTTAATTAATGTATATCTGAAAGGCACCTCTTTCTTGAAGATGGAGAACTTGGACGCACAGCCAAAACACCGTCTGTCCATGTTGCTTGCCTGTAAAAATGGCTATGAGACACTAATAATCATATATATAAGTTTACATCCATTTACATATACTTTCCAGGTGGCTGTCAATGACAATATATGACAATATATGATATACATACAATATATGACAATATATAATATACAACGTTAAAAATAAATATATATACTCACAACAGCCGAGCTTCCTCTGAACCTGGGTTGATTACAATTGAATGTAAGCGAATTAGCTATATTTAATCTTATTTTGACACTGTATGATCCTTCCACCCCATAGTTCAGGAAGTGTTCCTTAAAAAACTGCGCCCTGGGAATCGTAGTTTAGCTATGTCTACTTAACACGCTTGGAGAGGAATTGTGGACTACACTTCCCTTAATGCATCGCGCAGCGGCGACGCTTTGCTTTATGGGTTTGTAAAATGGTGACGCGCGGTGTACTCTGGGAAACGTAGTTCTATTTTCTTTATCCTCGGCTGTGAAAACTGACGCGGAATAAGAAACAAACTACATATCCCGATAGCAGGTGGGGGCGTTCTATCATAGGAGGCAAAATACATGAAAAGTAGGCATCTTTTCCATTGAGTGTGGAAGCCGAAAAGAAAAAAAATAGAGGAACAATGACTTCTGGAAAGGCTTCTAAGGAGTTGCTCCAAATGGATCTGTATGGGCTGCTGGGAGTGGGGCCGCATGCAACAGGAAAACAGGTAATTATAGGGTTGGAATGCTAGATAGAGTTACTTTAGTGTTCACTGTTCAGGGGCAGTTATGGAGACAGAGAAGGGACAAGTTGAGGGGCAGCTATGAAGAGAAAGAACTGACAATTTATGGAGAAAGAGAATGGGCACGTTGAGAGGCAGATATGGAGACAGAGGGGCAAATTTACTAAAGGGCGAAGTGACTAACGCTGGTGAAAATTTCTCCAGCGTGACGTCATTTCTGGACTTCGCCGATTTACTAACGGGTGCTGGCGTAACTTCACTAGCGAAGGAGACAGACTGTATCGCTACTTCACACTACGCAAATTCACTAAGATGCGGATTTTATGAACGTTACCTCTTGCGCCAGACTTGCCTTCGCCACCTCAGACCAGGCGAAATGCAATAGAGTTGATTGAAAATTTTTCTTAATTTCAGTTTTTCAGGGTGATGGGCTGCAAAAGATCTAAAAGTTTTTTTAGGGTACCCGGCTTCCCCCCTACATTTCCTAAAATATGGCACATAAACTATACACTGGCCTCATGTGTAGTGCAAAATAACAACTCTATTTTATTAAGGTTCCCTGGGCTTGTGTAGTGTAATGTATTTGCTGCAACATATACGTCCATTGAAATTTCCGGAGGTTAGTGAATTTGCCCCAGAGAAGGGACAAGTTAAGGGACAGTTATGAAGAGAGAGAATGGGCATGTTGAGTGGCACTTATGGAGACAGAGAAGGGACACGTTTAGGGACAGTTATAAAGAGAGAGAGGAAGAGTTGTTGAGGTTTATCTAAGGATGCAAGATATGACTGACAATTAGCTTTAAGGGTTGTAATGCAAGGGAGCATGTGATGGTAAAAATAATACTTATTTGAACAAAAGGTGGTTCTTATTGGGCTTTTAACCAAAGTTCTGAGCTGTAAATAAGCACATTTTCTATATTCATATTGTATAGGTGAATAGATTTATTTTTTGTCGGATGACAGTTGTTCGGCAGCTCTCACTGATTTATGGTGTCTTATTAATCATCTTTTTGTCTTGTGGAACTACCTAGATTAAGAAAGCATACAGACAGAAAGCGCTAACTTGCCATCCAGACAAGAATCCAGACAACCCTCGGGCAGGTAATCCGCCATGTATTTTGCTGCATAAATATATATACTCTATGAGAGATAACATATTTTATCCCTAAAGCAGAATGTAAGTGTTCTGATTCTCCTTCCTTTGCTAGATGAGTACAGCTTTGACAAATGTTTGATATCCACAATCACCTAACCCTAGAACTCACGTCCTGTACTACCGTTGCAGCACTTTTGGGGAACATGGGTCCCCAAATTTTTTTTTTACCTGTGAGCAACATTCAGATGTAAAAGGAGTTGGGGAGCAACACAAGTAGGAAAATGTTCTTGGGGATGCCAGACTGTAAGTGCTGTGATTGGCCCTTTGTGAACTGTCAACCTTCAGGAGGCTCTTTTTTTCGCGGTTCACAACAAATAATTGCCGTCATACCAGGAATTCAAAAATAAGCACCTGCTCTGAGGCCACTGGGAGCAACATCCAAAGGGTTGGTGAGCAACATTTTGCTCATGAGCCACAGGTTGGGGATCACTGACTTAGAACTTAACATTACCTGAGCTTTTCGCTCCTGTCTTGTGGCTGCCAAGTGTTGCTTCATATGTATGTATGTATGTATGTGATTTGAGCTAAGTATAAAATGGAATAGAAAATCATAATGATTGGCAAAGTCAATTGCATTGGTATATTGGGGACAATTGTAATGCTATTGTGTAACACATTTTTTCTGTTTCTGTATTAGTATTATTATTATTTTTTTTGTAGCTGAACTGTTTCACCAGCTGTCTCAGGCCTTGGAAGTGTTGACTGATGGTGCAGCCAAGGTAAGTGCAAGTATATGTGACATAAAACAGAACATTGTTAGAGAACTACTCTGTTCTGTATGGTAATCATAAAGTGTAGGATGATGACCTAATATATGTTACCATTGGCAGCATGTCCTTATGAAATGTTATCTGTATGTTCAGGACCTTGCCGCCCAAAATAGGTTCGGGATGGGCATTCTGCAGTTCAGCAGATGTTGTTTAAGAAAATAATCTATAAACCCAACCCTTGCATAGTATTCAGTACAGCCCGGTGCTGTGTGTATGTTTAAAGGAACAGTAACATCAAAAAAGGAAAGTGATTTAAAGTAATACAAATATAATGCAGTGTTGCCCTGCACTGGTAAAGCTGCTGTGTTTGCTTCAGAAACACTACTGTTTATATAAATAAGCTGCTGTGTAGCAATGGGAGCAGCCATTCAAAGGAGAAAATGTTCAGGTTACACAGCAGATAAGTTCTGTAGAACATAATGTTATCTGTTATCCACTATTTACCCTGTGCCATATAGACTTTTTTCAATTTCCACCATTGCTGCACAGCAGCTTGTTTATATGAACTATAGTAGTATTTCTGAAGCAAACAGATCAGTTTTACCAATGCAGGGCAACAGTACATGATATTTTTATTACTTTAAAACACTTTCATTTTCTGGTGTTACTGTTCCTTTAAACATACACACAGCACCGGGCTGTTCAGGGTCCTATAGTGCAAGAAGAAGGTTCTTTCACCTAATGGCTTCATTTGGAGTAAATCATATAAGAGATCTTGTAGTCCAGAAGTCCACCATTGCTGACCTGCTTTGCCTTCAATTTTAGCCTATGAAAAGAGAGGGTCATTTTGCTCTAAATTGAATGGGAAATTGTCCTAGACTTGTGAAGTGTTAGAGGAATCCCTGCCTAGTATAAAAAGTATAGTATGGCTGCAATATATCATCCACTTAGTTGGGCAAAGCAGTGATAGAAATGGTATGCCAGTAGTTGGACAACCCCCTTATTTCCTTTTGGGATGTATGTTTGCCTATATGCTATTGACATCACATGGTATACACAGGGTGTGCTCATCATTATTACAGTAAGCTCTATCTCAGGTACATGTGCACAACAAAATTGCATCAGTTGAATACAGTTCTATAGAAAACATACTCAGCCAGTGCAACTAGGTACAAATCTGATCTCCAATCTATTATGAAAAAGTATCATGATAGCAACATTTTCCATGATTTTCTGTGTATGTGAACATTTATACTATGGTTATCATATGGGTACATTGACTTTCATAACTGTGATTTGTGATGTATCCATAGGTAGCATATGACAATCTCCGGAAAGCTAAAGAGGCTGCTGCAAAAAGAACCCAAAATCTAGATGAGAAGAGAAAGAAAGTAAAGCTTGGTAAGGGAGTAAATGTTGTCCTTGTTGGAGGCCCTTGCAGATTCAATTGGGGTTTTATTGCTTTAATACATATTTCTTGCCTAGTGTTCAGATATTGATAGTAGTATTGCCATTATTATCTACAAAGTTTGTGCTAGAAGCATTCAAATGTATTGCTACCAAGACCAGAAATATGGCTGCTCAAAGCTGTATGTAAAAAATATTTTCTTTGAAGCAGACAACCCGATATGACAATAGACTAGTGAACACTGCAAAAAGAAAAATACGAAAAAAGCGGATTTTACGGAAGTTTACACTAAGCATAATTTGTATAACGAAAGGGCATTTTTAATTTCCTAGTCCATTTACTGTAAATGTACAGCACACAAGTGCCTTCAGAGATTTCCGCAAAGTTCATGGGGGGCTGATTTTTTGCAGAAATTCTAAAATCTTTCCATGTTCTAAATGGAACTTGCTTTAAACCTGCATAATATAACAGATCCATTGTGAGGTGAGTTCTGGGTAGGAATGTGCCCTTACCTGCTGCTTTGGAATAGCAGTTCCTTCAGACCTGTTTAACTGAGGTTCTTTTCTCTGTCCCCTATAAGACTTAGAGGCACGTGAGCGGGAGGCACAGACTCGGGTGACAGAAGAAGATAAAGCACAAGTTGCACGAACATTAAAACAAGAGGTAGGTGCAGATTAATCTGTATGGCACAGTGGTAAATAAGAGTTTATGGAATTTTATTCATATTGGGAAAGTGAAGTTTGCTGTTCAGCACCTAGTTGTATTTAAAGGGATACTGTCATGGGGAAAAAATTTTTTTTTAAAACACATCAGTTAATAGTGCTGCTCCACCAGAATTCTGCACTGAAAATTCGTTTCTCAAAAGAGCAAACAGATTTTTTTATATTTAATTTTGAAATCTGACATGGGGCTATACATATTGTCAGTTTCCCAGCTGCCCCCAGTCATGTAACTTGTATTCTGATAAACTTCAGTCACTCTTTACTGCTGTACTGCAACTTGGAGTGATGTCACCCCTCCTCCCTTTCCCCCCAGCAGCCAAACAAAAGAACAATGGGAAGGTAACCAGATAGCAGCTCCCTAACACAAGATAACAGCTCCCTGGTAGGTATAAGAGCAACCCTTAATAGTAAAATCCAGGTCCCACTGCATCACATTCAGTTACATTGAGTAGGAGAAACAAAAGCCTGTCAGAAAGCAGTTCCATCCTAAAGTGCTGGCTCTTTCTGAAATGACCTGAGATGGCTGCCTACACACCAATATTACAACTAAAAAAAATACACTTACAGGTTCAGAAATTAAATTTTATATTGTATATCGAGTTATTTGCAGTGTAATTTAGAAATAAAAATTACATCATGAAAATCATGACAGAATCCCTTTAACTTCTGTATGGTATTACACTTTCCTGACAAGGCTGCTATCATCATAGATGTCGGTGTGTTATGGTCCTCTAATAATAATATACAATAAGAGACCTGCAGTTAACACGTGGCAGACCAGGAAATCCGTATAACCCCCAATTTGCCATAGACTTTTCCGTCATCCTGATTTTATTATAATCTGCCTTGAATGGATATTTGGCACAATATGTTGATAGCTCTCTGCTATATCATTTTTCTTCTGTCTCAGATCATACGCCTCCTGGAAGAAGAATCAAGGCAGCTGGAGGAGCAACAGAGGCAGGTACAGGAACAGATCAAAGCAGAGATGACACAGAGGCTGCAAGGTACATAGTCTCTTATCACGCAGTTTGGTTTTAATTAGATGTGTATGCTTTCTTTGCCCTTTATTTTTTTTAATTTTGTCCAATGAACCCAAGGTTTATATATCTACGAAAAGGAAGGGACTATTATCCTCTGCCAAACTTGGACTGGAAATCTGCATATTCTGACAAATTGGGGGGCTGCTATAAGATGCCATAGACAGTCACTATTTAGGCTGGCTGTGTGGGTCTCTATATACTTGAAATGCCAAGGCCTATTTTGTATACCACTGTAGGATTGAAATGGTTCTGCCCAAATCATATGACAGAGTTGAAATAAGTATACAAGCTGTCTCTGATTTTCACATTCTGTACCATTGTCTATAGGTCAAAGTGCTAGTGATGCTGTAGATGGGACACTGTCTGCTAAACTCAAGGTAAGAACTTTCAGCATATTCTTGTTGGATTGTGCCTTGCTGTGCTTACTTGTTTTTTTATTTTTTTTAATGCTTTATCTCCCACTGGGATGCCAATTCATCCATGCATATTGCAGGAGATTTAGCATGATCTAATTCTGCTTTAATAGCAAGAAGTGCTGGATATTCATTTTATTTTATTTTTTGAAAATAAGGAAATTATATTTAAAGAATACGTTGTTCCTTTGTTTAGTATTTTGTTAGATGAATATTAACACCAGTCCAACCAGTGGTGTCCATTGCTTCCAGATGCTGCTGAACTACAACATCCAGAATTCCACAAACAGCCAAAAGCTGACATTTGGAAGTTGCACATTGCTGAGCCTAAGGGCTTTAGCACACGGGCAGATTCGGGGAGATTTAGTCGCCTGGCGACTAATCGCCTCTTCTTCGGGGAGACAATCTCCCTGCCTTCCGCCTGCTAAAATGAAAAATTGCAATGCACTCTTGGCGCTTCGATTTCCAGAGTCGCCCAAAGTTTCCTTGTGAGGCAACTTTGGGCGACTTCGGAAATCAAAGCGCCGCAAATGCATTGCTGCAGGCGATTTTTCATTTTAGCAGGGGGAAGACAGTTCGGGTAGATTGTCGTCCCGCAGAAGAGGCGATTGGTCGCCAGGCGACTAAATCTCCCCAAATCTGCCCGTGTGCTAAAGCCCTTAAACTACACTTTTATATGTGCATCCGGCATGCAGCCACACCCCTTTTCCCGCGCAAATGAAGGCGTGCCTCTTATGTGCCAGATGCACATGTCACATTAACTCTGTATTTCACTGTTTTACAGCAGCAAAAGTCCAGGAGTGCTTTTCTGGTCTGTAGAACAGGAAGAGATAATTGTTGTTTTTAATGTTACATGCCATTAAAGGGGTTGTTCACCTTCCAACTCTTGTTTCTGTTCAGTTGGTTTCAGATAGTTCACCAGAAAAAAATACTTTTTCCAACTACTTTCTATTTTCTGTATGTGACTGTTTTTGTAATATTTAAGTTTATAGGGGTTGTTCACCTTCCAAACACTTTTTTTTCAGTTCAGTTGTTTTCAGATTGTTCCCCAGAAATAAAATACTTTGTTCAATTCCATTTCATTATTTTTTTTTAGTTTTTCCAAAATCTAAGTGTAAAGTTGAATGTTCCTGTCTCTGGTGTTTGAGTCTGGCAGCTCAGTAATTCAGGTGCAGACTCTGAACTGTTACAATTTTGCAACATTTAGTTGATACATTTCTCAGCAGCATCTCTGGAATATTAACAACTGCCTTTAATGAAACTCATTGATTCTGCTCAGCAGGGACAAAGATAAGAAATGTATCAACTAAATGTATCAATTTAGAACCGTTTACAGGGTCGACGACCCCCCCCCCTCCCAGAACTTTACACTTCAATATTAGAAAAAACGGTGACACATAGAAAATAGAAAGTAATTGGAAAAAGTCGTTATTTCTGGTGACCTATCTGAAAACAACTAGTTGTTTGAAGGTGAACAACCCCTTTAAAGTCTAAAGCTGCTCTGGAAGCAAATCAATACATTTCTTATCTTTGCTGCTGAGAAATGTATCAACTCAATATTGCAAAATTGTAACAGTTCAGAGTCTGCGCCTGAATTACTGAGCTGCCAGACTCAAACACCCGAGACACGAACATTCCACTTTAAAATGGAAAGTTTAAACGGTAAAAAATTAAAAGCAATTGAAAAAAAGTCTTTATTTCTGAAGAACAATTAAATAAATGCTTCATTAAAATACTGCTTTCCTTCTAAGAAAGAGGAAATGCAATTTCCAAATCTTTAAGAGCGAGGAAAGCCCAAGATCTACCCAAATCTTGTCCCCCCTTTTTTTCTCAGCTAAAATGGAAATACAAAAAGGATGATGAGACAAGAGGCGGCTATACAGAAGATGTACTTAGGATGCTCCTTCAGAAGGTTAGTGATCATCTAGTAATCCTCTGTTCTCTGTGGCTCTTCCTTCTTGTGCATCGCATTTAGCCACATCTATAATTTCATGGGGTAGTATAGCCACACCTTTACTGGGGGTTAATAGTCCAGAAAGTCTTTGGTGATTGTGTGTATGTGGTTTTATTATTGAATATGATTTTGTAAGAACAATAACACTCAAACATTGGCCTAATTGTGTTTCTCCAGAAGATGTCAGTAGCAGACCAAAACTACTTGTCTCCTTGGCAGTATAAATTCACCATCCCCCGCCCCTCATACAGGGGAACTAGAGCAAAAATTTAAATTTTATATACGTTTCCTCATACTGAAGTAAGAAACTTTCTAAATACAATCAATTAAAAATTCTGCATTGTTTCTGAAATAATCAAGTTTATATTTACTACATCTGTTTCTCTTCATTCAGTCTTCATGCAGCAGCTGGGTGTCAGATGAATGATCCAGTATATCTTATAGGGGGGTTCCTTTCCTAGCAGATGAATTAGAGCTCACTCAAATAACTGATTCCAGTACAAACAAAATATAAAAAAATAACTGCCTTTTGCCAAATTCTGCATGTAGAGAGACATGGGTGCAGATTCATCAAGGGTCGAATTTCGAAGTAAAAAATACTTCGAAATTCGACCATCGAATTGAAATACTTCGAATATCGGATTCAAACTTTGTACATCGAATTTGTGTATTCTGCGGTCGAAGTAAAATCGTTCGATCAAACGATTAAATCCTTCAAATTGAACGATTTTATCGTACGATGGAACGATTTTACTTCAAAAAACGTAGAAAAATGCTGTAGAAAGTCCCCATAGGCTAACATGGCACTTCAGCAGGTTTAATTTGGCGAAGTATTGAAGTCGAAGTTTTTTTAAAGAGACAGTATTTCGATTATTGAATGGTCGAATATTCGGACTATTTCACTTCGAAACGAATTCAAAGAAAATTCTAAGTCATGGTATCCTATTCGATGGTCGAAGTATCCAAAAAAAAAGTATCCAAAAAATTACTTCGAATTTCAAATTTTTTTACTTCGAAAATTCCCTCGAATTCACTTCGACCCTTGATAAATCTGCCCCATGGTGTCTGGTGATTTTAATAGAGTGAGCTCTAATACATCTTCTACGCAAAAGGAGCCCCCTATAAGATATATTGGATCATTCATCTGACACCCAACTCCTGAATAAAGACAGAATGAGGAGAAACAGATGATGAGAGAGGAATAGTGAAGATAAACTTGATTATTTCTAGGGATGCACTGAATCCAGGATTCGATTCGGCCAGGATTCGGCCTTTTTGAGCAGGATTCGGATTTGGCCGAATCCTTCTTCCCAGCCAAACCGAATCTGAATCCTAATTTGCATATGCAAATTAGGGGCCGGGAAATCGCGTGACTTTTTGTCACAAAACAAGGAAGTAAAAAATGTTTTCCCCTTCACAATTTGCATATTCAAATAAGGATTCGGTTCAGTATTCGGCCAAATCTTTCGTGAAGGATTCGGGGGTTCTGCCAAATACAAAATAGTCGATTCGGTGCATCCCTAATTATTTCAGAAAAGGGAAAAAAGTTTTAATTGGTTGTATTTAGAAAGTGTCTTATTTCAATATGATGAAGCTTATATTAAATTTTCATTTTCATGATTCCCCTTTAAGTTTTTGTAAATGTATTCCCACAAACCCATGGGAGGGCTGATGCCTTTGAGTTTTACAGGTTCTTTCCAGGTTTGGCCTTGATGACGATACTTGTATAAAGAATTAAGGTTTAGTATTGGAAGAAATACAAATATATGGGATCTGTTATCTGGAAACCTGTCATTAAGAAAGCTCTGAATTACAAGAAGGCTGTCTCCCATAGACACTTATTTATTCAAATAATTAAAATTTTTAAAAAATAAATTCCCCTTCGCTGTAAGTACCTTGTACTTGATCTCAGCCAACATAGAATTAATCCATATTGGTGGCAAAACATTCCTATTGGGTTTATTTAATGTTGTACAGACTTCAGGTATGAAGATCCCAATTATGGAAAGATCCCTAATCCGGAAAACCCCTGGTCCTGAGCATTCTGGATAATCGATTTTGTACCTGTATAGTATATAGGTAATGGCCACCAGGGGGCACTAAAATCAAAAAGATTAATTTATGACTCAGTTAGGCAAGGAGGTGGGTTATCAGAAGGCAATGTGTCATAGATTAAGCTGCAGTTTATATAGTGAATAAAGTACCCCCTCTTGTAAATTATAAGGATAGTATAAGTTACAGAGGAGTTTCATGACCATATAAAAACACGAGGCTGAAGGCAGAGTGTTTTTATACAGGTCATGGAACTCCGAGGTAACTTCTAATATCCTCATATTTTACAACTGGGGGTACTTTATTTATTATAATACTTAAATTTCAGTGAGTCATGTGACAGAAATGACATCAGAACTCACCGTTTATAACTGATGACGTCAGAACTCACCGTTTCTAAGGATATCATTTACAAGATAGTCATAGCTTTTGTGTATTATATGCCTATATACCACATGTAATAGTTAGTGACATTTGCCCACTCAGAATACCACTGTTAACCACCATTTGATGTCATTTCATAACTGGGGAGGGAATCGCATTTAATTCATATCTGCAAGATTATTATACTAATGATGTCAGTAATAAACTACATTTTCCCATAGACTAACCCATACCCTGAAAACATAGAATTTATGGTTATTTACTCTATCTGCTATATCTATCTAATCTAATCTATCTATTTTATCTAATCTATCTCCTGTATCTATCTATCTGCTCTCTCTCTCTCTCTCTCTCTCTCTCTCTCTCTCTCTCTCTCTCTCTCTCTCCTCTATCTATCTGCTATATTTATCTATCTCTCTCACTATCTATCATCTATCTATCACATTAATGGTCATACAGTGTAAACAGGGGCCAATCAAACCTTTTTTTAGGCTAAATATGTACCCTATTTAATTTCCTTTATATTGTGTGCTGCCTGGCCTTGGGTCTGGCCCATCTATAAACAATATTTAAAGCACATTTTACTGTGATGTTACTTGCACACAGAGCATAAATATTATTTAGTGCCTCTTTTAAATGTGCCATTAGTGCCCAGATCTTATAAACAAAGGCAGATATTTTAAGTCATATGCGTGTATATACTGTTGGGATGATTCCCTTGGAGATTATACATATAGTAATTGATGCATTTCATTCTGTTACAGTATGGGCAAGTTACACATTTACTCATCTCCAGCAAGAAAGGAACTGCCATAGCAGAGTTTTCATCATTTAAAGCTGCCGTAAGTTCTTCCTATCTCAACGTTCACGGGAATTACTTTGTAGGTAAACTGGGTAAAGGGCATGTATATGCCAAAATAACATAGTAATGAAATGTAATACTAAGGGCGGATTTATCAAAGGTCAAATGTTAGAGTTTTATTTACCTCGGACTTGAATGACCTGAAAATTCGAATAGTATCTTATTTAAAAAAAAAACTCGAACGTCTAAAACTCAAACTAATATTACTGACATGAAAACTCGAGTTCGAATTAAACTAAACTTGTATCGAGTTTTCTCCAAAAAAAAAACAACAAAAAACTCAAATTTCAGGAAAGCTATTAACATCTTCAAATGGGTCACTGCACCTCTGCCATTGACTTCTACATGAACTCGCCAGGTTTAAGGTGGCGAATAGTCGAATTCGAGTTGTTCCCAGGGTTAAGGTATGATAAATCTCGAATTTGAGTTTGGATTATTCCCAACTCGAATTTGTGAGTTTTGACCAAAAATCCAACTCGAAATTCGAACCTTAATAAATCTGCCCCTAAGTGAGTTTCAAGAGTTCTGACTCTAGAGACAATATAGCAGGTTTAATTCAAAGAAATAGTCCAGCAGCACTCCGATATTGTGAACAATGTGGTTCATGTGTGCCACAAAACAGGCAACGTTTCGTGCTTAGCCAGCCCTTTATCAAGCCTCCTAGCTAAGCTCGAAATGTCGCCTGTTTTGTGCTGGAATATGTCTTTGGAGTGAATACCTAACCTGGGCAGCCTGTCGCCACCCAACGCTACAAAAAGCAGTAAGAGTGGTTGTGTAGCACTACTCCATATGTTTGTGAATATTATTAGTTCCTCTCCAAGCCAAGATTCCATTTCCAATGATGCCATGCCTTATAATGAGCTGACTTCTATACATTGCTTCAAGTCAGAACCAGCAATTCAGAGAATAGCAAGGGACAAGCACTGCTGCTTTCAATAAAATTACATTTACAAATAACACAATGTTGGTCCCAGTTACACACATTCACCCATATGGATATTCTGAGCCATTATTCAGTGGAAATCACAAGTGCTCCAGTGTACAAGGGATGGATCCCCCAAAATGTTTTGTGTATTGGCAAAAAATAATGTAAGGGTTTGGACTCCTTCTGCCTTATGGAATAACCCTGTTGTTTTATTGAAGGACAGCAACAATATTTTTTGTTTTGGAAATTAAGGGGCACTGGAGAGAGATTTCTGGAGATGTTGCCCATGGCAACTAATCAGCAAGTAGATTTAAACAGCCACCTCTAAGTTAGAAAACAAAAGCAAAGATCTGATTGGTTGCCATGGGCAACATCTCCGTAGATCTCTCCAGATATTTATCTCCAATGTTAGTAAACATGCCCCAATATTAGAGAGAGACTTGTGTATAGGCAAGAAGTCACAGCTCCAGATGTTGCAGAGCTAACACTGATGTATATACTTTCTACCCCACAGGAAATGGCAGTGAGAAACGAATCCGGCCTTTTAAGTAACCCTCTAACACTCTCCTGGTTGGGTACCCCTCCTCCTTCCACTGTCCAGGAGAATTGCAGTTGGTCATATGTCAGTACACATTCTGTACCCTCCCAGGTAAGAATCCACAATGGCTCTGCATGGATAAAGATGATTTAAAGGAAAAACTAGACCCTGCTCCTAACTGATACTCAGATATAGCTTTCTTTGCGACTGCCACTTTGGATTCTGCACTTCCGTATTCACTCTTCCGTCTGCGCTACATTCTTCCACCTGCACTTCATTATCAAGTTTGCACATGCGCAAGATTTATACCCCGGGTCTCAGTGTGATTGGGCATTGCTGTGGTTACCCAAGCTAACCAAGAAGCTTGCAAATGTTGGAGATCAAATGCACATGACAGGCTCTACTGCGCATGTCACTATCGGCGCTTCAAGCAAGAGGTAAGATGGAGGAGATTGGGTCCACAGCAGTGCAGGTCTAAGCAAAGCAGCTCATGCAGGAGTGGAAAAAAGGAAATTGCAAAGGTATTATAGGGCTATCAAGAGGGGGTTAGTTCTCCTTTATTGATCAAAGCCATGGAACACAACTGACAAGGCCCGATAGGTTTGATGATCTCTGAGCAGTTCTGTTAAATGAAGTGTTTTTGGAGCAGAATAGTTAAACTGGCAACTGGGAGGGATTTAGATCTCCTTTAAAGGAATTGTTTGGTGTAAAAATGAAAACTGGATAAATAGATAGGATGTGCAAAATAAAAAATGTCTCTTATATAGTTAGTTAGCCAAAAATGTAATGAATAAAGGCTGGAGTGACTGGCTGTCTAATATAATAGCCAGAACACTACTTCCTGCTTTGCAGCTTTCTTATTGGTTACCAGGCAGTAACCAATCGGTGACTAAAGGGGGGGGGCACATGGATCATAACTGTTGCTTTTGAATCTGAGCTGAATGCTGAGGATCAATTGCAAACTCACTGAACTATTATGTCCCATGTGGCCCCCAGAGTTAGAGAGCTGAAAACCAGAAAATACTATTCTGGCTATTATGTTACACATCCAGTCACTCCAGCCTTTATACATTACATATTTGGCTAACTAACTATATTACAAACATTATTTATGTTGTACAGCCTATCCATTTACCCGGTTTTTATTTTTACACTGAACTGTTCCTTTAAGCATCTATATGAAAGTGCATGGAACCCTAAAAACGTTTTTTAAATGTCCTAAAGAAACAGATGTATTGACGATGGTTTAGTCATACAGCACCTTGTGAGTCTCCATTTGCCCACGTCTATACTAAGTAGTCCATCCTTTTTTTTCAATCACAGGTGCCAAAGGTTTTTCTGTATGCCAGGTCCGTGTTGCTTCCCAAACTGCTGGGCCAATCTCGGAGCAGAGCAGCTGCAGGAAGCAAAAGGAGCCCTGTAATTACTGCATGCTTCAGTGTTTATTACAGCGCCACATAGGAATGTTCCCTCTAATTTCTCCAGGGCCCTGGCCGACACATTCCAAAAAAAAAAATTGTGAGCTCAGAGGTGGGTGGATCTTAATTAGTACTAAATAATGTATTTCCAGCAAGAATTCTGTGCACTGCACAATTCTCTGGGTGCCCTTGACCCAAAACATGTGCAACATAGGCACCCTGGCTGTGTGCATGGGGTAAGCTGGGGTTATTTCATAGCAAATCTTATCTTTCAGGTTAGATCTAAAGGACATTTACATTACTTCCTTTAGTTCCCAATGTTCCTGAGCTTTTTCACTTTACCTAAGAGAGCCTGCACGTGAAAGAATGTATGTTCTGGAACAATCTGTATATTATTACCGGCTCTGCTTTTCTTCATGTGACCCAAGAGATTGGACAGTAGCTTCCCATTCATCTGATAGTATGACTGGTTTAGCCAACTATTTGTCTTCTCAGCCTTTATCTGTGTTGCCTTGTGAAGGTGCTGGAAGACTGACTGTGCTACTCATTGTAAAACTGAATACCGTATATACTCGAGTATAAGCCGATCCGAGTATAAGCCAAGGTACCTAATTTTACCTACGAAAACTGGGAAAACGTATTGACTCGAGTATAAGCCTAGACACAACTACAGCCCTGTCTCCCAGCAGCGCACATTCTGCCAAAGCGACCCCCCCAGCAATCAACCGGACTTCTTTGCAAAGTTGATGGTGACAGAGAATTGCCAAACGGATTACTGTGTGCATTGTCCCACTGTCCCACTACCATGTGCAGAGGGTGCTGTTTGATATTGCCATCACTGTTAATCTTTGGTATAACCAACAGAGAACGCTGTGTGATATTGCAGTCACCCTTATTCTTTCATATAACCAACAGAGGGCACTGTGTGATATTGCAGTCACTCTTATTCTTTCATATAACCAACAGAGGGCACTGTGTGATATTGCAGTCACTGTTATTCTTTCATATAACCAACAGAGGGCGCTGTGTGATATTGCAGTCACTGTTATTCTTTCATATAACCAACAGAGGGTGCTGTGTGATATTGCAGTCACTGTTATTCTTTTATATAACCAACAGAGGGCGCACTGTTCTTTCATATAACCAACAGAGGGCATTGTGGGATATTGCAGTCTCTCCCCAAGTGAACTGTTGGTATAGGAATGATTAAAAGTGACTGCAATCTCAGCTACTCGGGTCAGGTACTACTGACCCGAGTATAAGCCGAGGTAGACTTTTTCAGCACATTTTGGATGCTGAAAAACTCGGCTTATACTCGGGTATATACGGTATATATATATTTTCTGTTGCCTTTGTCTCTATCCCAACTGCTTTCCCTGCTCCCCGTTATTCACCTCTGGTTTTCCTCATCCTTTTCTTCATTATGTTCACATAATTAATGGACTGTTAACTGCAAAGTGCAGCTTGACATTGCATTAGGGATGCACCGAATCCAGGATTCGGTTCGGGATTTAGCCAGGATTCTGCCTTTTTCAGCAGGATTCGGCCGAATCCTTGTGCCTGGCCGAACCAAATCCAAATCCTAGTTTGCATATGTAAATTAGGGGCAGGTAGGGAAATCGCATGACTTTTTGTCACAGAAGAAGAATTTTTTCCACTTTTTCCTTTCCTGCCCTTAATTTGCATATGCAAATTAGGATTCGTTCGGTATTCGGCCGAATCTTTCACAAAGGATTCAGGGATTTCGGCCGAATCCCAAATAGTGGATTCGTGCATCCCTACATTGCATAAATAATTATATTCTATAACAGTGAACGTCTCTGCACATGTTTGTGGCAGGCTAGGATAGCCTTCACACTCCTTAAAGGGGTCATGTCACCCACTCATGAAAATCTGTATAATAAAAGTCCTTTTAAAATTAATCATGAAACCCATTTTTTTTATTTTTTTTTACTGTACTGGTTATAAACTCAACTATCATATATTACCTTCCCCTCCTCTATGCCTTAGGCATAGAGGCGGGGCAAGCAATTACTTTCCAACATTTAATTTTGTAGCCATTGCACAGGTGTGGGTACAAGTGCCCCATTATGGTGGATAAACAAGATTTTAGCTTGCCTTAATAAGTGTCCACAAAATGGCTGCTGCCTGCTTGACGTGATTGTGATTTACAAGACTAAAAGAAATAAAATTGAAATCATGTATATGGTATAAGTGAAGTTTATTCTGCTTGAATAACATCGTAAAACAGGATTTGGAATTATTTTTTAGGGTGACAGGTCCCCTTTAATACCGGATGTGTCATTGCATAGTATAGTAGATATGGCCATGGTGCAGCGACTACTTAGGCTAGGATGTATAACATTGTGGATTCTCCGCAGGTGGAGAATACGCTGCCCTGTTGCTCCCCTTGTCTTTTGAACTGCAGGCAAATTCTGTCGCTAAATGCAAAAAGACTGGAAATCCGCCGCATCTGCCTGCAATCAATCAGAAACCATGCTTCCGGATGCAGGCAGAGCAGGAGCAGAAGAGCAGCGGGGCAGCGTTTCTCCGCAGGCTGAGATCCGACATGGTACAGAACTGTACAGTCCAGAATATTGTGGACTGGTATAAGGGAAACGGGAAAGTAAATCACTTTCCAGCCGCAGCCAGTTAATCTGATTTTTCTCTGGATCAACCACCATTCAGCTGTTATCTTAATAAGGTACATCCATGGATATAATATGCTTAAAGGGCATGTAAAGGAAAAAAAAATCCAATTATTTACTTTCTTCAATGAAAAAGAAACCTATCTCCAATATACTTTAATTAAAAAATGTGTACCGTTTTTATAAGAAATCTGACTGTATGCAGGGAAATTCTCCCTTCATTCACTGCTGTGCATAGGAATTGTCAGACGGTCCCTAACTGCTTTGCAGGGAAACAATCATACTTATGAACAGCAGGGGGAGCCCCACCTTACTTCCCAGCCATGCAGAACTCAAGCAGCTTGTTTGTTGTTTGTTTGTTTGTTGTGGTGCAGGAAGTTCTTGTTTATGTTTACTATACAAAATACAGCATTTCAAGCAGTATTCTTTCTTAGACTTTACTTCCCTTTTAAAGCGGTGGTTCACCTTTACAATCTTTTAGTATTTTACAGAATTGCTAATTCTAAGCAACTTTTCAATTGGCCTTAATTTTTATAGTTTTTTTAATTATTTGCCCTTATTTTCTTCTAACACTTTACAGTTTTTAAATGGGGGTCACTGACCCATCTAAAAACCAATGCTCTATAAGGCTACAAATGTGTTGTAATGGCTACTTTTTATTACTCACCTTTCTATTCAGTCCTCTCCTATTCATATTCCAGTCTCTTGTCTCTCAGCCCGACTTTCGGGCAGATATAGATTGGGGAAGCCCGTTGGAGGGCCCCACACATGGGCCAATAAGCTACTGACTCAGTCTGTCAGCAGCTTTTATCGGCCCGTGTATGGCCACTTTAAGGTAATTTTTGCTGACATCGCCAAACAAGCGGATCGCTCAGTGTATGGCCACCTTTAGTCACAAGCTTCTCTCAGCATGTTCTGCGTATAATGCCTTATAATTGCAGAGGGCTAAAAGCAGGGCATTTCCAATGTAACCCCTTTGAGCTGATTCTTACGAAATAATAATTGTTTTTTTCTATCCAGGGTTCTGTACAATCAGAGCGGGATTTCGAAAGCTTAGTGATGATGAAGATGAGACAAGCTGCTGAGCGTCAGAAGCTCATGGAGCAAATGCAAAGAGAAGATGAGGACTTGAACACTTAACACCCCACCCATCTGACAGATTTGGGCTTTTTTTTTTTACTGGTTGCTGATTTTTTTTCAGCAGTTTCGGTTTGTTCTTGTTCTGTACTAATAAGCGTCTTTATAAGACGTGAACCTCTAGGTGGGATGATGCAGACTCTTGCCCTTGTAATCTGGAGAGAAATATTGAACAAAAGCAGGTTGGTGAGCCGTTTGCCGCACAATCATCCACCAAAACAAAAGACATTGGTTTTTATATGTACACTGGCAATAACAGAATTGGTATATGAGGTTCTGTACTTGGTTATTAAATCTCGTATACTTACCTTTCACTGGAATTATTTTTTGTTTGTTTGTAGGCATTTACAGCGTGTATGTACAGTGCAAGGAGGTGCATCTAAAACTCATCAATTCAGTAATGGGACAAGACATGTAGAAACATTACACTGATTGGACTAGGGAAGTAAAGGGCACGTAAGGTATTAACTGTCCCTTGTAATAGGGTAGTGTGCTGTGGTTATGCAGAGAATGCTGTACATTCAGTTGTGTGGCTTGAGTGTGATGTTTGCCCCTGATGGACACAGGTGTTTTAGCTACATCTAAATACAAGCTTTGGCCACTGTCCATTACCAACATGATGCTTTCTTTGCATGGCAGCAATATATCACACAGGTATAACAATGACATAGTATTCCACATGGACTGATAGAAGATGGTGCATATATTTTTTTTTAAAAACTGTGTTCAGCTCTTACAGCAGCACCGATGCGTCTGTATGTGGACTGGGACTATTATACCAGAGGGTATTACCTGAAACACATGCATTTACTGATTGTAAGGTAGAGTCATGCACCTGTCTGGTTGGACAGACTCATACCCGACCCACACCCAATACCCCGCTATGTTTCCATCTCAGACTCAGTTCCTGAACCCACCTGTAATGGGTTTACTTACCACCCGACCAGGGGACCAGCAAAACCAGAAGTGGTGTCACTCCGGAGGTGGATAAACTTGATCATCGGGGGGTAGGTAGGAGGTATAAGAGTCACAATTTAGCCGGATACCCAGGTACCCATAAACCACCCATGCAGTTGGTTAGTCGTGAACTTCCTCCCCAAAACCTGACCGCTTTGCAGGAACTCCGCGGGTGCCTGACCCACTGCAAGTCTGTAGTGTAGGGAATATTGATTCTAATAGTATTTTCTTTACATATGATACATATTCCAACAGATCACTATAAGCATGCAGCTATATTCATTTATATTGCCAAAATAGAATGCATACAACATTTGAACACAATTTCATAACATATGAACATATCGATAGAATCGTTAAAATTATTTTAAACAAGAAATTAGACCTGCCACATACACTCCAGCCTAGACTGCTGACTTAATCAGGCAGTTCATAATGCCCTAAACTCTGTTTGCAGGCCGCCATGCCCTTTGGGTTCTACCAAGTGATCAGAATTGTATATTCAAACTCCTCAGCGTGATTGTATCCCTGTAGCTGCTCCGTCAATGCTTACTCACTGAGCTTTGTTCTGCATACTCTCTCTCCCCAATTATTTATTTCTTCTGCCAATCTTTCCTCTGTGCCACTCTATCTTCACACCCCAGAGTCTACCTTACCTGTTGTCTATGCATATATGCATCCAATGAGCATTTAACCGTTTTAGGTAGGAAAAGAATGTAATCCACCTGAAAACTTGCAAGAAAGAACTGAAAGTTTTTTTTATATGAGGCTCAACAAAGGGGAAGTGTTTATCTAAATCAATGAAGACAAAAGTACTTTTCCCTTGTTATAATGTAAGCTACGGTAAATACGTTTAAAACATTGAGGTTATATAAATCAAAGCCGAAAAAGGGGTTAACAGCATTTTCTTTAAATTATAATAATAGTGTGTATAATAATGGGAGAGTTAGCAGAGAGGACATTTGCTTGGAGGCAATTTTATACTTTTTAAAGTTATCTGGCACAGTAATATTATTTTGGTTTATGTACGTGACTGCCATCATAGTTAGTTACCCATAGCAGTTTTTTTTTTAAACTTAAATTAGATTGCTATGGGTAACTGCACTGGGATAGTTTAACACCGTTATTACATCACTGTCATATGTTCTTTTTTTTAAATGGAAGAAAGTTAAATCATAGAGATTATGTACTGTTATGTGAATATAATGATACAATCGGATCACAGCATTGCTCTAAAGTAAAGTTGCCAGTTAGTCTGCCACAAGCTGCACATATGCATTTAGTCCTGGAGTTGCCGGCAAGCATGGCTGAAATCTTAGAGACATTTGCAAGTTGAAAATCCTCTTGGCTCTGTGTAAGCAGTTCTTGGTCAGCCTGTGAGAATCCTTATTCCTTGTGCAGACACCACACCAACGTCTGGCCAACGCCTGTCATGCTCACAACCCGGTAACCCAGTCTTTCCAACTTGTTCAGTGTTACGCGCGGAGGTTCATTCACGTAGTATTCGGAACTGCAAAGAAGGGCCGTTAATAAAGTCACATTCATTTGTTTTACTGTTCATTGTACAGGTATGGAACCTGTTATCCAGAATGCTCCGGACCTGGGTTTTTCTGGATAACAGATCCTTCAATAATTTGGACCATCATACATCTAGTCTACTAGAAAATCATTTCAAATCATTCAATAGGCTGGCAAATAAGGATTAATTATATCTTAGTTTGGAGCAAGTACAAGGTACTGGTTTGTTATAACAGAATAAAAGGAAATCATTTTTAGAAATTTGGATTTGAATAAAATTGAGTCTATAGGAGACAGCCTTCCCATAATTCAGAGCTTTCTGGATCCCATTCCGGTACCAACATTCCGACCAGCTAAATGAGACTCAGGTATGTCTGCTATAGTAATGTAAATCTCTGCAAAGAGTGTATAATCTTTCTGCTGGGGATGAATTCTCTGGTTGCAATTGGTTACAACCCCAGTGTAAAATAAACCATTCAGCAATTCAATTGCTAGTGACGGATCTACTGCTGTAATTCACAGATTTCTCAAACTGAGCTGAACAGCTATCTTTGGGTTTGGAAACAAAGCTCAAGCTAAAGGTGGCCATAGACGCACAGATAATATTGTACAAAACAAGTTTTCATATGATATTGGGTGTGAATGGTGGGAAAAGAGCCGTCCGATGTCGGGAGAAGACTTGGATATTGGTTGGCTCGTCGATTGGGCTGGATGGAAAATTTTGGATGGAAACAAACAGCCGGCACATTGGATATGTCACTAAGCAGGGACAAGCCCCTGCATTTACTGTGTCAAATACAATGTTTCGGGGAAGGGCCCCTTTGTACCCGCTTTGCAGCATTTTTGCCAGCTGAAAGGTTTTACTTCCCCTCACTTCCAGCAAATGATTATCACCCCCCCACTGATATATATCAATTTCACACCTATTTAGAAAGAGATGCAAGAACACTTTCTGTGTTTTATACCTTACAAGCCGTGCCATGTTCTCACTTACAAATTATTTCCCAGCACTGTCCTCTTATCCGCCTCTAGCTGTGCCATCAACACCAAATCAGAAAATTCATCTCCCACAATCGTAGGCCCAGTCTCCTGTGTGACAAACAGTCTTGTGTAAGTCGTTCTCAAGGCAGAGGGGGAAACACATTCTCCATTTCCAAAGACATAGAAAGACAGTGGGGGACGACTATTTAGACGTAAAGTGATACTGATTTTAAAAAACTAATTTTTAAAATATGAATGTACATTAAAAGTTACCTCTAGGTCATGTTGTCATAGTTCAACCTTTTTACTTTTTTACTGCCTATCTGCCAGTTGATCCAGAGGAAGACAAAAAAAAAACATCTGAAGCCTCTCCAATTTGCCTCAGAGGGGGAAAACTTCCTTCCTGACTCCAAAATGACAATTGGACCAGTCCCTGGATCAACTTGTACTATGAGCTATCTCCCATAACCCTGTATTCCCTTACTTGCTAAACACCATCCAACCCCTTCTTAAATCTATCTAATGTATCAGCCTGTACCACTGATTCAGGGAGAGAATTCCACATCTTCACAGCTCTCACTGTAACAAACCCCTTCTGAATATTTAGGTGGAACCTCTTTTCTTCTAATCGGAATGGGTGACCTCGTGTCAGCTGGAAAGACCTACTGGTAAATAAAGCATTAGAGAGATTATTATATGATCCCCTTATATATTTATACATAGTTATCATATCATCCCTTAAGCGTCTCTTCTCCGGCATGAACATCCCCAATTTGGCCAGTCTTTCCTCACATGGGGCATCAGACAGGCAATGTAATAGCATCGTGCAAATACTTTATGGCAAAGTTATAAGTTGCTTTCAAAGGCAATATTATGATAGATGTAAAAAAGAGTTTCATTTATGGTGTCGGTATCTCTTAAAGCAACTGAACTTTCACTTGAAGCAGCACAAATGATTCTTCCCCATGAGGGTAGTGAGGCTGTGGACAGTGGCGATTCTGTGCCGCCTACCATATGCCACCCCATTCTGCTTACCTTTTTGTCTCCTCTGGTAAACTGTGGGGCATGCCCCAGTCTGTGGAATAAGGGCATGGATGACTATGACTGAGCTTAGTTGAGTTATTAAAGGTGAACTATCACGAAAATGAAATATAAGCTCCAGCATACAGAAATAAGACATTTTCTAAATATAATCAATTAAAAATTCTGTACTGTTTCAGAAATAATCAAGTTTATCTTCACTATCCCTATCTCAGCATCTGTTTCTCCTCATTCTCTCTTCATGCAGCAGTTGGGTGTCAGATATTCATTGACAGTTAGATCCAATTTTTCTTATAGGGGGGCTCCTTTTGCTTAGAACATGTATTAGAGCTCACTTTATTAAAATCACCAGACCTCATGTCTCTCTACATGCAGGATTTGTGCAAAAGGCAGTTATTTTGTTTGTACTGGAATCAGTTATTTGTGTAAGCTCTTATTCATCTACTAGGAAAGGAGCCCCCCTATAAGATATATTGGATCTAACGGTCAATGAATCTCTGACACCCAACTGCTGCATGAAGACACAATGAAGTGAAACAGATGCTGAGAGAGGGATAGTGAAGATCAACTTGATTATTTCAGAAACAATGCAGAATTTTTAATTGATTGTATTTAGAAAGTTTCTTATTTCTGTATGATGATGCTTATATAAAATGTCATTTTCCACGATAGTTCCCCTTTAAATATTAAAAATTAATACTGCAGGCTACCCCCCGGGTCGGTACCTTCTTTAATACTAAACATTTCGATTTTAAGTCCCACTAACTAGTAACCATAAATACAAACAGAAATCTATAGTGTTTCTAAAAACACTGCTTTTATTTGAATTTAAAATTGCAAATTCCACCCAAACTGTCAGGTGTTCACATCTGCCAGATTTCACCTGCCACGTGGGGTATAATGAGCAGCCCATTTGGTCGCCTGGTTGAACAAGCAAGTGGTTCCAGTATTTGAAAGTATTAATTGTGATTTTATATTATGTTAATAGTGCTGTTCCATTATTAGGTATTATATGGACCTTCGTGTACCACTGGAACACAGCATGGATATGACTTCACTCCATATACCCAAAACACACTGTACAAGATCCATCACTGTATATCAGACAGACTAATTCACCATTAATCATCCTTGCTAAAGTAGGGATTTGCTGTGCTCTAATGTGAATAGAAAATAGTCCTGTCTTGTTTGTCATAAATTATAATGACACTAAACAAATTACACTAGTAAGGAATTATAGGGCCATCCCTTGAGATGCAGATTTGTTGCTCTACACAATAACAGACAACTGGAAAAATAATCAGCTGAGTTTTTTTTTTGGAGGGGGGGGGGATGCAGCTGTGTGGGGACCCGCGCATCTGACAGTTAGTCTGATTGTCAGGCAGATGTTCCAAGCACGCACCCGGACACGGGAGAATAGTCACCATCTTCACTGGCCTCACATCTACTGCTCAGAAACCATATACAGGGTCTAACACTTCAGCCCTGCCCATGCTCACATTATAGAGACGGCCAACTGGAAGTGTATATGAAAAGTTTTGACTTTTGTGACAGAAATACACATTTTTGGAAGAATATGACTGATCTTACTGTTGGCCATAAAACTCAATAGGCAGAGAAGGAAGCTTTTTAACTTTTTATATATTTAAGGGGTGAAATAAATGGGGGATAATAGCTTTTAACTAGGGTATCACTAAAAGGTACACGATCATCATCAAAATTGGCTGGGCTTCCAATTTACTTCGCCACCTCTGACCAGGCGAAGTGCAATAGAGTAGATAGGGATGGTTCAATAAAGTTGACATTTTTTCTAAGTCCCAAAAAAACACAGGCGTATTTTACTTTTTTATAGGCTCAAAAAGATCGATTTTTTTTTTAGGGTACCCTCCTTCCCCCTCCATTTACATATTGCAACTTAACTATACTGTGGGCACATGTGTAGGGCATTAGAACACATTTATTAAGGTTCCCTGGCCTTGTGTAGTGTAATGTGTTGCTGCTGCATATATGGCCATTGTACTTTAACTGCACGCCGTATGCAAATTTACCTTCGCAAGTGTAATTTCGAACCGCTGATAGTAACATCACTAGCGCAACTTCGCAAACGATCAGTATCTTGTGCACAACTTCGGAGCTGAATTTGCGCAGCCCTGGCGAATCTACGCTGGCGCAACTTTGGAGGTAAGTAAATTTGCCCCAAAGTGAAAATCAGCGGTGCAATTACTAATTTAATTCGGCCGGCTATGTTATGTGGCAGGGATATCTGCTAAATCACTTACTTGCCAATAAGCAAGTAAATCTGTATTCTAGTAAGCAACAAAATGACGGAGAAGCTTGCACAGCACAGGTTACCTTTGCTGATTTCATTCTTCCCTATTATTACGCACCATCTGTGCTTGGAGCACTGCTAAATGCATAACAGGTAAGTATCATCTAAGGGACAATGTAATAAAATATCCAAAGTTCTACCAGAAGAGAAACTTGCTCAGAAACCAAGTGTAACATCCGCCGCGTGCCAGCGCCTAAACTCTGGCGCGCATCAACTTAGGCGCCGGCGCATAAACGACGGCGTGCGTCAGTTTTAGGTGCCGGCGCCAAAACGCCGGCGCACGGACGCTCCCGCCAAAACACTTAGGTGTAATGACCTCATAATGGTGCGTCTATTCTCCTATTGGCTGTTGATGTGCCTGTCCTTCCTCAACCTGCTCCTGATTGGTTCCTGCTCCCTTAAATACCTTCCTCTTCCTCCTCTCATTGCCCAAGCTGGCTTCAGTTTCTACTGTTCCGCTAAAGCCCTGGTTGTTCGTATTCCTGTTTGAACCTCTGCCTGTTTTCCTGGACCTTCGAACCTTTGCTGCCTGAAACCGACCTCTGCCTGAAACTCGACTACGCTTTTGTTTGATCCTTTGGTACCTCGCTTCTCTGACTTCTGGAACTGACCTTGCCTGAACTTGACTACCTTCTTGCCTGATCCCTTGTACTACGCCTTGGTAACACGCTTGGCTCCTTTGCCGTCTCCACCGCAGAAAGCCCGGGGCCCCAAAAGGGCGTCAGTGAAGACCGGAGCCGTAGAGGAGTTCCCGTTACCACCAGTCCTCCGTGGACCAGCCATCTTCCTACGGGATCCCAGGTAACAGAACGTTACACCAAGGTGGTGCTTTAAATGGGTAGTTTGCCTTTGAATTGACTTTTGGTATGAGGTAGAAACAATATTGTGAGACATTAAGCAGGGTTTCTTCATTTTTAATGTTTTTTAATGTATTCAACTTTTTTTTCAGCAGTTGGAAATTCAGCAGGGTACAATTTACCCTAGCAACCAGACAGCGGTGTGAATAAGAGACTGGAATTAGTGATGTGCGGGTCGAGAATTTCTCGACACGCACCCGACCCTAACCCGCCCCCTTCCTACCGGCATCCGACCCGGGCCTGCTGCTCCCCTTTATTTATAGAGCCGCGACTGCCCTGCCCTACAGTGACGTCACAAAATCTATTTTTAAAAAATGAAGACCAATTAATATGTTGTTAAGAACAGGATATTCTATAACATACTAACAGTTATTTTTAAGGAGAACTACCTGTTGACGTGAAGAACGTTGTTATTAATAGATTGAACCTAGCCTAAGGTCTAATCTACACACACAGGACACAAACTGCAAGCAAAAGAAACATTTCAAACAGTGTTCACATAGGCAAATACAGAGGTACGATACAGGGTTGTTATAGGATCAGATGACGTATGTTGGACATAAAGAACCAGAAGAGTAGTTTATTGTGGTGGGACTAAAGTTTCGGCTACATCCGTAGCCTTTCCGAAACGTTAGCCCCTTCACAATAAACTAATCTATTTGTCCACTAAGTCCTGAGAGTGCGGATGGTCTTTGAAAGAAATCTACAATCATCTAACCTGCACCCAGGAAAACAAGACTACATAAACGTGAGTGCCGGCTTTTTGCACAAAGTATATATATATATATATATATATATATATATATATATATATATATATATATATATATATATATATATATATATATATATATATATATATATATATATATATATATATATATACATATACATATATATATACATACACACACACACACACACACAAGGATATAGCACGCACTCCAGTTTAATTTGCTATTTATTGAATAAAAAGCATCAGCTATATTATATATTAATAATTATTATTATAATATATCATATACGCATACAATCAAACATAGATAGTTACAGTTTTTACAGTGATAATTCACAGTTGAGGAAAGAACTTCTTAGACTCTGCTGGTTCTTTATGTCCAACATACGTCATCTGATCCTATAACAACCATGTATCGTACCTCCGTATTTGTCTTATGTGAACACTGTTTGAAATGTTTTGCCTGCTTGCAGTTTGTGTCCTGTGTGTGTAGATTAGACCTAAGGCTAGGTTCAGTCTATTAATAACAACGTTCTTTACGTAAAGAGGTAGTGTGGGTCGCCTTTGAAATAAATATATATATATATATATATATATATATATATATATATATATATATATATACACACACACACACACACACACATATATACACATACACACATATCCGGGCTGAGAATTAAAATAGGCCCTGGAATTTCAGGTACACAGAGGCCCAAACAGCCCCCACTAGCCCACTAAATAGTGACTTTCTATGGGACCTTATAGCAGCCCCTCTGGCATTTGCCAGAACCCACAGATTGCCAGTCCGGTCACACACACATAGTCTTAATATGCATAAGATTAAGTGTCCAGAATATGTAGGATCTGGATAGCCAATATGGTTATTTTCCATCAACATGGATGTATGCAGTTGATCCATCAAGTAGAAAGTACTGTCTTATCAGTACAGAAAAAAGCAAATTAGTCTAACATGATGAATTGTTGGTTAAAATAAGAAGCAATGGGAAATGGTATTGCAATACTTTTTGGATAATGGGTTTCCAGATTAGAGATCCCATACTTGTACAATGATTTCCTAGTGCAGGGCTTATTAAACCCATGGTGTCATCTCAAACTATGCAACTGTCAGCTGATCAACAAGGGCTGAGGCAGATCTTACTATTCTGTCTCTGGGACTGATTTTAACACCGGTGCAGTTAGCAGAGCCAAACCATTATGAAGCAGCTTTGCAATTGGTGATTGTCCTGGTGCTGCCCTTCTGTATTCACATGGTATATTACTTATAAACTCAGGGTTTCATTAAATAAGAAGGATATTTCCGCCCTTTTTGCTGCAATGTAAATGCATATGACTAAAAGGATATAGCAAAGACAAAAGGCAAGTAGACACATTTGCAGACACTGCTCCCACTCACCATTCGGATCTGTGTGCTGATGAGTACATAGGGCATCCTGGCTGCTCTCTGCACAACTTTCACCTTCTTCTTGTCACTCTACCTGCCAGCTAACAGCTAGGAATCTGACCTTTAGCATCCAGCCAATAGGCAGCCATTCCACGCTCTGATGTCACTGTGACGTACCCGGAAGCTCGTGTACGGGAGGAGAAGAGCTGGTTGGTTCATGCCGGCGGGAGCTTCTTAAAGCAGATTAAACTAAAACGAGTCTAGGAATGTGCTGGCGAAGCTCCATGGGCGTCTTTTGTTTGGCGAGTCAGCAAATGCAGCCGAGAGGGTGGGGAGATGAGAACAATAGAGTCTGAGTCTGGGGGAGGAGGATGAAAGGTCCTCATGCTGATAAAGGACAAGCCGCTGCTGGTTTTCATCATCACTAAAATGATGGTTGTGTGATACAGGAGCAGAGAAAGGAGATGCATCAGCTGCAGGGTGATAGATCCCAGCGTATCGAATGCAGCATCTCTGAAACAAACAGGAAGCCAGTGCAGCTTCAGAGATACAGACAGGAAGAAAGTGCAGCATAAGAGAAACAGACAGGAATAAAGTGCAGCATCAGAGATACAGACAGGAAGCCAGCGCAGCATCAGAGAAACAGACAGGAAGAAAGTGCAGCATCAGAGATACAGACAGGAAACCAGCGCAGCATGAGAGATACAGACAGGAAGCCAGCGCAGCATCAGAGAAACAGACAGGAAGAAAGTGCAGCATCAAGAGATACAGACAGGAAGATAGTGCAGCATAAGAGAAACAGACAGGAAGAAAGTGCAGCATCAGAGATACAGACCGGAAGAAAGTGCAGCATCAGAGAAACAGACAGGAAGAAAGTGCAGCATCAGAGAAACAGACAGGAAACCAGCGCAGCATAAGAGATACAGACAGGAAGCCAGTGCAGCATCAGAGAAACAGACAGGAAG
This sequence comes from Xenopus laevis, assembly GCF_017654675.1. Taxonomy (NCBI): domain Eukaryota; kingdom Metazoa; phylum Chordata; class Amphibia; order Anura; family Pipidae; genus Xenopus; species Xenopus laevis. Next base: position 108,418,542 of record NC_054385.1, on the reverse strand, counting down.
ATAGTGCAGCATAAGAGAAACAGACAGGAAGAAAGTGCAGCATCAGAGATACAGACAGGAAGCCAGCGCAGCATCAGAGAAACAGACAGGAAGAAAGTGCAGCATCAGAGATACAGACAGGAAACCAGCGCAGCATGAGAGATACAGACAGGAAGCCAGCGCAGCATCAGAGAAACAGACAGGAAGAAAGTGCAGCATCAAGAGATACAGACAGGAAGATAGTGCAGCATAAGAGAAACAGACAGGAAGAAAGTGCAGCATCAGAGATACAGACCGGAAGAAAGTGCAGCATCAGAGAAACAGACAGGAAGAAAGTGCAGCATCAGAGAAACAGACAGGAAACCAGCGCAGCATAAGAGATACAGACAGGAAGCCAGTGCAGCATCAGAGAAACAGACAGGAAGATAGTGCAGCATAAGAGAAACAGACAGGAAGAAAGTGCAGCATCAGAGATACAGACCGGAAGATAGTGCAGCATAAGAGAAACAGACAGGAAGAAAGTGCAGCATCAGAGATACAGACAGGAAACCAGCGCAGCATGAGAGATACAGACAGGAAGCCAGCGCAGCATCAGAGAAACAGACAGGAAGAAAGTGCAGCATCAAGAGATACAGACAGGAAGAAAGTGCAGCATCAAGAGATACAGACAGGAAGATAGTGCAGCATAAGAGAAACAGACAGGAATAAAGTGCAGCATCAGAGATACAGACAGGAAGCCAGCGCAGCATCAGAGAAACAGACAGGAAGAAAGTGCAGCATCAGAGATACAGACAGGAAACCAGCGCAGCATGAGAGATACAGACAGGAAGCCAGCGCAGCATCAGAGAAACAGACAGGAAGAAAGTGCAGCATCAAGAGATACAGACAGAAAGATAGTGCAGCATAAGAGAAACAGACAGGAAGAAAGTGCAGCATCAGAGATACAGACTGGAAGAAAGTGCAGCATCAGAGAAACAGACAGGAACAAAGTGCAGCATCAGAGAAACAGACAGGAAACCAGCGCAGCATAAGAGATACAGACAGGAAGCCAGTGCAGCATCAGAGAAACAGACAGGAAGATAGTGCAGCATAAGAGAAACAGACAGGAAGAAAGTGCAGCATCAGAGATACAGACCGGCAGATAGTGCAGCATAAGAGAAACAGACAGGAAGAAAGTGCAGCATCAGAGATACAGACAGGAAACCAGCGCAGCATGAGAGATACAGACAGGAAGCCAGCGCAGCATCAGAGAAACAGACAGGAAGAAAGTGCAGCATCAAGAGATACAGACAGGAAGAAAGTGCAGCATCAAGAGATACAGACAGGAAGAAAGTGCAGCATAAGAGAAACAGACAGGAATAAAGTGCAGCATCAGAGATACAGACAGGAAGCCAGCGCAGCATCAGAGAAACAGACAGGAAGAAAGTGCAGCATCAGAGATACAGACAGGAAACCAGCGCAGCATGAGAGATACAGACAGGAAGCCAGCGCAGCATCAGAGAAACAGACAGGAAGAAAGTGCAGCATCAAGAGATACAGACAGGAAGATAGTGCAGGCATAAGAGAAACAGACAGGAAGAAAGTGCAGCATCAGAGATACAGACCGGAAGAAAGTGCAGCATCAGAGAAACAGACAGGAAGAAAGTGCAGCATCAGAGAAACAGACAGGAAACCAGCGCAGCATAAGAGATACAGACAGGAAGCCAGTGCAGCATCAGAGAAACAGACAGGAAGATAGTGCAGCATAAGAGAAACAGACAGGAAGAAAGTGCAGCATCAGAGATACAGACCGGAAGATAGTGCAGCATAAGAGAAACAGACAGGAAGAAAGTGCAGCATCAGAGATACAGACAGGAAACCAGCGCAGCATGAGAGATACAGACAGGAAGCCAGCGCAGCATCAGAGAAACAGACAGGAAGAAAGTGCAGCATCAAGAGATACAGACAGGAAGAAAGTGCAGCATCAAGAGATACAGACAGGAAGAAAGTGCAGCATAAGAGAAACAGACAGGAATAAAGTGCAGCATCAGAGATACAGACAGGAAGCCAGCGCAGCATCAGAGAAACAGACAGGAAGAAAGTGCAGCATCAGAGATACAGACAGGAAACCAGCGCAGCATGAGAGATACAGACAGGAAGCCAGCGCAGCATCAGAGAAACAGACAGGAAGAAAGTGCAGCATCAAGAGATACAGACAGGAAGATAGTGCAGCATAAGAGAAACAGACAGGAAGAAAGTGCAGCATCAGAGATACAGACCGGAAGAAAGTGCAGCATCAGAGAAACAGACAGGAAGAAAGTGCAGCATCAGAGAAACAGACAGGAAACCAGCGCAGCATAAGAGATACAGACAGGAAGCCAGTGCAGCATCAGAGAAACAGACAGGAAGATAGTGCAGCATAAGAGAAACAGACAGGAAGAAAGTGCAGCATCAGAGATACAGACCGGAAGATAGTGCAGCATAAGAGAAACAGACAGGAAGAAAGTGCAGCATCAGAGATACAGACAGGAAACCAGCGCAGCATGAGAGATACAGACAGGAAGCCAGCGCAGCATCAGAGAAACAGACAGGAAGAAAGTGCAGCATCAAGAGATACAGACAGGAAGAAAGTGCAGCATCAAGAGATACAGACAGGAAGAAAGTGCAGCATAAGAGAAACAGACAGGAATAAAGTGCAGCATCAGAGATACAGACAGGAAGCCAGCGCAGCATCAGAGAAACAGACAGGAAGAAAGTGCAGCATCAGAGATACAGACAGGAAACCAGCGCAGCATGAGAGATACAGACAGGAAGCCAGCGCAGCATCAGAGAAACAGACAGGAAGAAAGTGCAGCATCAAGAGATACAGACAGGAAGATAGTGCAGCATAAGAGAAACAGACAGGAAGAAAGTGCAGCATCAGAGATACAGACCTGAAGAAAGTGCAGCATCAGAGAAACAGACAGGAAGAAAGTGCAGCATCAGAGAAACAGACAGGAAACCAGCGCAGCATAAGAGATACAGACAGGAAGCCAGTGCAGCATCAGAGAAACAGACAGGAAGAAAGTGCAGCATCAGAGATACAGACAGGAAACCAGCGCAGCATGAGAGATACAGACAGGAAGCCAGCGCAGCATCAGAGAAACAGACAGGAAGAAAGTGCAGCATCAAGAGATACAGACAGGAAGATAGTGCAGCATAAGAGAAACAGACAGGAAGAAAGTGCAGCATCAGAGATACAGACCGGAAGAAAGTGCAGCATCAGAGAAACAGACAGGAAGAAAGTGCAGCATCAGAGAAACAGACAGGAAACCAGCGCAGCATAAGAGATACAGACAGGAAGCCAGTGCAGCATCAGAGAAACAGACAGGAAGATAGTGCAGCATAAGAGAAACAGACAGGAAGAAAGTGCAGCATCAGAGATACAGACCGGAAGATAGTGCAGCATAAGAGAAACAGACAGGAAGAAAGTGCAGCATCAGAGATACAGACAGGAAACCAGCGCAGCATGAGAGATACAGACAGGAAGCCAGCGCAGCATCAGAGAAACAGACAGGAAGAAAGTGCAGCATCAAGAGATACAGACAGGAAGAAAGTGCAGCATCAAGAGATACAGACAGGAAGACAGGGCAGCATAAGAGAAACAGACAGGAAGAAAGTGCAGCATCAGAGATACAGACCGGAAGAAAGTGCAGCATCAGAGAAACAGACAGGAAGAAAGTGCAGCATCAGAGAAACAGACAGGAAACCAGCGCAGCATAAGAGATACAGACAGGAAGCCAGTGCAGCATCAGAGAAACAGACAGGAAGAAAGTGCAGCATCAGAGAAACAGACAGGAAGAAAGTGCAGCCTCAAGAGATACAGACAGGAAGAAAGTGCAGCATCAGAGAAACAGACCGGAAACCAGCGCAGCATAAGAGAAACAGACAGGAAACGAGCGCAGCATAAGAGAAACAGACAGGAAGCCAGCGCAGCATAAGAGAAACGGACAGGAAGCCAGTGCAGCATAAGAGAAACAGACAGGAAGCCAGCGCAGCATCATCAGAGAAAAGGACAGGTAACCAGTGCAGCATCAGAGATACAGACAGGAAGAAAGTGAAGCAACAGAGATACAGACAGGAAACCAAAACAGCATAAGAGAAACAGACAGGAAGCCAGCGCAGCATCATCAGAGATAAGGACAGTTAACCAGTGCAGCATCAGAGATACAGACAGGAAGAAAGTGAAGCATCAGAGATACAGACAGAAAGCCAGTGCAGCATCAGAGGACAGGCAGGAAGAAAGTGCAGCATCAAGAGATACAGACAGGAAGAAAGTGCAGCATAAGAGAAACAGACAGGAATAAAGTGCAGCATCAGAGATACAGACAGGAAGCCAGCGCAGCATCAGAGAAACAGACAGGAAGAAAGTGCAGCATCAGAGATACAGACAGGAAACCAGCGCAGCATGAGAGATACAGACAGGAAGCCAGCGCAGCATCAGAGAAACAGACAGGAAGAAAGTGCAGCATCAAGAGATACAGACAGGAAGATAGTGCAGCATAAGAGAAACAGACAGGAAGAAAGTGCAGCATCAGAGATACAGACCGGAAGAAAGTGCAGCATCAGAGAAACAGACAGGAAGAAAGTGCAGCATCAGAGAAACAGACAGGAAACCAGCGCAGCATAAGAGATACAGACAGGAAGCCAGTGCAGCATCAGAGAAACAGACAGGAAGAAAGTGCAGCATCAGAGATACAGACAGGAAACCAGCGCAGCATGAGAGATACAGACAGGAAGCCAGCGCAGCATCAGAGAAACAGACAGGAAGAAAGTGCAGCATCAAGAGATACAGACAGGAAGATAGTGCAGCATAAGAGAAACAGACAGGAAGAAAGTGCAGCATCAGAGATACAGACCGGAAGAAAGTGCAGCATCAGAGAAACAGACAGGAAGAAAGTGCAGCATCAGAGAAACAGACAGGAAACCAGCGCAGCATAAGAGATACAGACAGGAAGCCAGTGCAGCATCAGAGAAACAGACAGGAAGATAGTGCAGCATAAGAGAAACAGACAGGAAGAAAGTGCAGCATCAGAGATACAGACCGGAAGATAGTGCAGCATAAGAGAAACAGACAGGAAGAAAGTGCAGCATCAGAGATACAGACAGGAAACCAGCGCAGCATGAGAGATACAGACAGGAAGCCAGCGCAGCATCAGAGAAACAGACAGGAAGAAAGTGCAGCATCAAGAGATACAGACAGGAAGAAAGTGCAGCATCAAGAGATACAGACAGGAAGACAGTGCAGCATAAGAGAAACAGACAGGAAGAAAGTGCAGCATCAGAGATACAGACCGGAAGAAAGTGCAGCATCAGAGAAACAGACAGGAAGAAAGTGCAGCATCAGAGAAACAGACAGGAAACCAGCGCAGCATAAGAGATACAGACAGGAAGCCAGTGCAGCATCAGAGAAACAGACAGGAAGAAAGTGCAGCATCAGAGAAACAGACAGGAAGAAAGTGCAGCCTCAAGAGATACAGACAGGAAGAAAGTGCAGCATCAGAGAAACAGACCGGAAACCAGCGCAGCATAAGAGAAACAGACAGGAAACGAGCGCAGCATAAGAGAAACAGACAGGAAGCCAGCGCAGCATAAGAGAAACGGACAGGAAGCCAGTGCAGCATAAGAGAAACAGACAGGAAGCCAGCGCAGCATCATCAGAGAAAAGGACAGGTAACCAGTGCAGCATCAGAGATACAGACAGGAAGAAAGTGAAGCAACAGAGATACAGACAGGAAACCAAAACAGCATAAGAGAAACAGACAGGAAGCCAGCGCAGCATCATCAGAGATAAGGACAGTTAACCAGTGCAGCATCAGAGATACAGACAGGAAGAAAGTGAAGCATCAGAGATACAGACAGAAAGCCAGTGCAGCATCAGAGGACAGGCAGGAAGAAAGTGCAGCATCAGAGATACAGACAGGAAGATAGTGCAGCATCTCAGAAACAAACAGGAAGCCAGTGCAGCATAAGAGAAACGGACAGGAAGCCAGCGCAGCATAAGAGAAACGGACAGGAAGCCAGTGCAGCATAAGAGAAACAGACAGGAAGCCAGCGCAGCATCATCAGAGAAAAGGACAGGTAACCAGTGCAGCATCAGAGATACAGACAGGAAGAAAGTGAAGCAACAGAGATACAGACTGGAAGCCAGTGCAGCATCAGAGTACAGGCAGGAAGAAAGAGCAGCATAGTGCAGCATCAGAGAAACAGGCAGGAAGAAACTGCAGCATCAGAGAAACAGACAGGAAACCAAAACAGCATAAGAGAAACAGACAGGAAGCCAGCGCAGCATCATCAGAGATAAGGACAGGTAACCAGTGCAGCATCAGAGATACAGACAGGAAGAAAGTGAAGCATCAGAGATACAGACAGAAAGCCAGTGCAGCATCAGAGGACAGGCAGGAAGAAAGTGCAGCATCAGAGATACAGACAGGAAGATAGTGCAGCATCTCAGAAACAAACAGGAAGCCAGTGCAGCATCAGAAATAAGGACATGAAGAAAGTGCAACATCTGAACAGAACACAAGGGCAGCATCCTAAAAAGAAAGACAATGCAATATCCAAGATACAAACAGGAAGATCGTGCAGCATCAGAGATATAGAAAAAAGATCCAAGATAAATGGATCTGGAGGAAGGAGCATAGAAGCAATGGTGGAAAATAATTCTCTTCTTTCAGTGCTTCCCTAGTCTGTAATGCAGGCACAATCCTCCCCTGTTCATCTGAACTTACAGTGCAGGTCCCCCTCTCACAGGCACAATCCTTTGCTGCCCAGTTTCACCTACCAAGTGCACATCATTAACTCCTTCCCATGGTCATGTCAAGCAGCAGTGGCTGTAACATTGTGGCATTCCCTTTATATTCCTAGTGCAGGTGCACTTTATGTCAGTGCCAGTAAGGAATATTGTAATCACACCTGGAGCTCCTTTAGAGCCACTGATAGTGTTGCAGTATGCAGTATCACTTCTGGCACAAGTAATATAGCACTGGGATAGAATATACCCTCAACCACTGCAAGCAATAGAGTAAATCCTAAAGGGATGAGGAGCCTGGGGCAGCCCAGCTTATAGTTCTTCCCTATGTCACACCTAAGTAGCTCTGGCAGGCAGCATGGATTGCAAGGTCAGTGTTCAACAGGCTAACCACGACAGGGTGCAAGACAGACTGGGAGCTTCAGCAAAAAGTCTGTGCCAATCAAACAGAAGCACCCGGACAAATTGTGTCAGCCTGGGTGCAGGCACGTGTGACTGATTTTGGCGAAGAAAAACTAGAGTTAGCATTTTCATGACAAAATCGACCACGTAACTGCACCAGAGCCAGTCACATTGTTCCAGGCACAGGCAGGACGCGAGGCTAATGCCAGCATAGGGGCTGATTTTAAGCCCTGTCTGGCATTAGCCTTAGAACAAGCCAAACAAGCAGCCCTAGAGACACTCATGCAGTTCATGTACGCAGACAGCATTCAGGCTTTTGATTTACACCTGGATTGACACCCAGGCCAGACAGTCAATGCCCCTTTTGGATAAGGTTATCAAAACACTAATGGCCATTAATGATTTATTAAAAGCAAACAAGGACACATCAGGGGACGTGCAGTCTCTTATGCGACTCATGAACTTTGCCTCTAGAATAATCTACACTGAGCAAGCGTTTAACCATAGGCTAGAGAGGGCCACTTCAGAAGATAAAGCAAACACCTTAGAACACCTTAGATTCTCAGTAAACAAGGAAGACCTTAAGGAAATTTAAACCCTCAAAATGCAAAATAGCTCAGGGTGTTTTTCTAAGCATTTTGCAATTGATATTATTATTTTCCCCTAGGTATTTTTACATTGATAACATAATGATAATATAATGACTTTGAAACAATGGTGTCACCTTCTGTTTATTTTGGCCAACTGGACACAGTCGGTAGAAAATTAAATTAGCAAAAAAAAAGGAAAGTCTATGGAGCCACAAACTAAGTAGCCACTTAACATATGAAGTTCATTTTCCCTGGTGGGGGAGCTCTGGTTGCACAAAATACATAAAAAATAAACAATTTAAGGCCTTTATAAATGTGGTGGTGATCACCTTTCTGATTTTGGCAATGACTTATTTGTTATGAACATAGGAACATGGTGTTTCAGAGCCTTGGATAGTAAGGGTTATGCAGGCTTAGCGGAAGACCCTAATTTGTTGGCAGCAATGTAAAACTTAAAAAACAGGTTAAGAATTGTCAGCTCAAACCAGAGAGCGCAAACACTGAGATCTGTTTGGCACTACATTTGTTAGCAGGTCAGCTGCAAAATTAAATGAATCCCGTTGGTATAAACTGTCAACTTAAAGGGATACTGTCATGACGGAAACATTTTTTTTTTCAAAAATGAATCAGTTAATAGTGCTGCTCCAGCAGAATTCTGCACTGAAATCCATTTCTCAAAAGAGCAAATAGATTTATTTATATTTAATTTTGAAATCTGACATGGGGCTAGACATATTGTCAGTTTCCCAGCTGCCCCAAGTCATGTGACTTGTGCTTTGAGAAACTTCAGTCACTCTTTACTGCTGTACTGCAAGTTGGAGTGATATCACCCCCTCCCTCCCCCCCCCCAGCAGCCTAACTACCTAACGCAAGATAACAGCTGCCTGGTAGAGCTAAGAACAACACTCAATAGTAAAATCCATGTCCCACTGAGTTTCTTTCAGTTACATTGACTAGGAGAAACAACAGCCTGCCAGAAAGTAGTGCCATCCTAAAGTCCTGGCTCTTTCTGAAAGCACATGACCAGGCAAAATGACCTGAGATGGCTGCCTACACACCAATATTACAACAACAAAAAAATACACTTGCTGGTTCAGGAATGAAATTTTATATTTTAGAGTGAATTATTTGCGATGTAAACAGTGTAATTTAGAAATAAAAACCATCATAAAAATCAGGACAGAATTCCTTCAATCTTTTTCAGACTTGGAATAGGGATCCAGGCAAAATTTAGTTTTGCACACAAAAGAAGGGCGTAAGCTGGCCATGCACTATAAGATCTTTCCCCAATATTCCCACCAACGGCAGTGTGATACTAGATTATGAGAATTGAAACTGGCTCCGATGGGTTGTAGGATCTCATCAACTAGCCGATGTGGTCCTCAATAACAGGAAAATGCAAAACTGCCTGATCGATATCTAGCCGATATTTGGCCAGATATCGATCAGGGGACATGTCGGAAGCCCCCATACATGGGCAAATAAGCTGCCGAATCAGTCTAAAGGACCGATATCGGTAGCTTTAATCTGCCGTCTATGTCCACCTTTATTTTCTGTTTATAATATGGGGTTATTACTGGGTCTGCATTTTTGGTGAATTTTTGGTTTTAGATTCGGCACCTGTTGTTTATGTTGTTTTGTCACTTGTGTTATAAAGCCACAATCCCCCTTTTCCACAATTTGTACATATGACCGGTTTAAGTGTTAAGAAATGGGCTAATAAGTATCGCACAGTATAAGCAAATAGGACCAGGGTTCTACTCACTAAAGGTGGCTCACATGTGAGATAAATTACAGAATGCATCTTGTTTCACACAATTCATTATGATACAATAAGAAGCAATATTTCATCATTAACATCACATAAGGTAATAACTTCTGAAAATAACTCACGTGGCCTTGCATTGATGACCTGAGAGATTAGATATTTACCTCCCATTTTCGCTGATAATGCATGTATTATTTTATAACGACCTTTAGTAAATAGTTCCTCTTAGGGGCAGATTTATTAAGGGTCGAAGTGAATTAGAGGGAATTTTCGAAGTAAAAAAATTCTAAATTCGAAGTAATTTTTTGAATACTTCAACCATCGAATAGGATACTACGACTTCAAATTTACTTTGACTTCGATTCAAAGTAAAAATCATTCGACCATTCAATAATCGAAGTACTGTCTCTATAAAAAACTTCGACTTTAATACTTTGCCAACTTAAACCTGCCGAAGTGCTATGTTAGCCTATGGGGACCTTCCAGAGCAATTTTCTACGTTTTTTGTATTCTAAGGAAAATCATATGATCGTACAATAAAATCGTTAGAATCGTACGATTCGAATTACGATCGGAGCACGATCATACGTTCGTACTACGATCGGAATACGATCGTACCATGAATAAAATCCTCCGACTTCGAATGTCGGAGGATTGTATTCGAATGGTCGAATTTCAAAGTATTTTCCACTTCGAAATTCGACCCTTGATAAATCTGCCCCTTTATGTTATGATCAGCCTAATTGGGAAAACTATACCCCCAAACAATGTAAGTCTCTCTGAACATAATACAGCTCATATGTACAACTCTGCTTAATGTAAATAAACCATTTTCTAAATAATATACTTTTTAGTAGTATGTGCCATTGGTTAATTCTAAATAGAAAATTGCCATTTTAAGAACTAAGAGCTGCAACTGGCACCATTGCATTTATGGTGAAACTGTTTGTTAATTTAAGTATTCATTCTGGGGGTATAGGTTTTCTAGTTTAAGGTATTCATCTGTGGCAAGTAGGATTCTGAAAATAAACAGGCCAGTTAAAGGCAGGATATGGGAGTTAAGGTGGCCATACACGGGCCGATAAAAGCTGCCGACAGACCGTGTCGGCAGCTTATTGGCCCGTGTATGGGGGCCCCCGACGGGCTTCCCCGATCGAGATCTGGCCGAAAGTCGGCCAGATCTCGATCGGATGGGATTAAAAATCCCGTCGGATCGCGGCCGCATCTGTTCGTTGATGCGGTCCCGCGATCCGACCGCCCGTTTGGCGAACGCTAGGATCCGATCGTTGGGCCCTAGGGCCCACGATCGGATCAGCCCGATATTGCCCACCTCAAGGTGGGCATATCGGAGGGAGATCCGCTCGTTTGGCGACATCGCCAAACGAGCGGATCTATCCGTGTATGGCCACCTTTAGCCTACAACAATAGTTACTATTCTCCTAACGGGTTTTAGAGTGCATATCCTATGAATGGACATCATTGTCAGTCATGCTGTGATACATCTTTTTCTTACATATGTCTGTGTTTATTATTGGTGGAAATTAAAGGAAGTCTTAAACCTCCTGCTATGATCTGTTAAACATGGTGGTCAAGCTTGTGTTCTAACGACAAACATTTGCTTAAAAATAATATTAAATGTATTGTTTTGTCATGCCCATTGTTTGCACTTTGTTATATGGAATATTTAATCTCCTAGGTAGCAAACAGCAAAGGATCTCGGTTCTAAAATATATTTGGGCCTCTGTTTCACAGACAATTAGTTTATGGTTACTATACAATTTCCATGTTAGCACTAGGTAACCTTCACATTAACTCTGCTCTAACAGGTGCACATGATATAACAGTACAGGTATGGGACCTGTTTTTCAGAATGCTCGGGACCTGGGGTTTTCCGGATGGATCTTTCCGTCATTTGGATATTCATATCATGTCTACTTGAAAATCATATAAACATTAAATAAACCCAATAGTCTGGTTTTGCTTCCAATAAGGATTAATTATATGTTAGTTTGGATCAAGTACTTTTTTATTATTTCAGAAAAAAAGAAATAATTTTTAAAAATTTGCATAAAACTGAGTTTATGGGAGACGGTCATGCCGTAATTTAGAGCTTTATGGATAGCGGTTTCCGGATTACGGATTCCATACCTTTTACTAATTCCAGGGGTCATTTCACCCTGAGCTACCTGACTGTATCATAAAGGAGAAATCATAACTATTATTCAAGGGGAAGCCATAACTCTAAAATTGGTCCATATGGCTTATATGCAAGGGAAGACATACTAAAGCCCTTTAGCCAGGGTTTTCTGCATTGCAGTCCTTTATCAGCTTATGCAGATGGTTTGTAGTAATACATACACATTTCCCAACCATGCCACACCTTGATAGAACAAAAGTATAATTATCCAGGATGCCTTTCAGATTTTGCATGTTATGCTAATAGTCTAGTAAGCAAAATCTAAAACATAAATATATTGCCTGAATTCAAATATGTTTAAAAAATTGAGAAAATGTATGCCTTACAGTGTGGATGAGAACTTGACACCTAGTAAAGAATAATTGTGGGTCCTTAGTGACTAGTACATCCAAAAAGTTTATTGGATTGATTTGGATCTCAGATCTAAGTTTTAAGCTATCGGGGCAAATTCACTAACCTGCGGAAATTCGCCATTGACAGCTTTGCTCACATCACCACACTTTGCCAGGACAATGCTAATTCACTAAAAAGCGAAGTTGCATCCAGGGCGTGAAAAATTTCAAAGTTTCGCTAGCGTTAATTCAGCAAGCAAAGCAAAGTTGCACTAGCGTTGGATAATTTTCATATGGCGGGAAGTTAAATTTCAATGGACGTATATGTTGCAGCAAATACATTACACTACACAAGCCCGGGAAACTTTAATAAAATAAAATAGTTGTTATATTGCCCTACACATGAGCCCAGTGTATAGTTTATGTGCCATATGTTAGGAAATGTAGGGGGGAAGCCGGGTACCCTAAAAAAATTACAATCTTTTGCAGGCTTTGAAATAAATTTTGAGGAAGTCCTATCTACTATATTGTACTTCATCTGGTCTGAGGTGGCGAAGGCAAGTCTGGCGCAAGAGGTAAAATCCGCACCTTAGTGAATTTGCGTAGTTACGTCCATTCGCCAGAGCGAAAAAAATCGCCTGGCGTTAGAGTGCAAAGTAGCGCTACAGTCTGTCTCTTCACTAGTGAATTTACGCCCGTTAGTAAATCGGCGAAGTCCCGAAATGACGTCACGCTGGTGAATTTTCGCCAGCGTTAGTAAATTTTGTAAATTTGCCCAATCATGTACCAACTTTAGAATTTCAACCAAGCTTAAAAACTGTGTATTACTTCCAGAGCCAATAATACATTTATAAACCACGTAGTGCCATTATTTCACAATATGTGAAACATAATCTGGATTGCTAAGTATATATTTATATTTAAATTCACACAGCACCCAGTTGTCATATGCAGGTGCCATGTTGCCTTCTGTTGAGTAGCCCTGTGTTTTCATATAATGCTGGTCACCAAAGAGAAGTAAATCAGTGTTATATAAAACAAGTGGATATTGTAGGTAATTAATAATTTTCTGATTGTCCTTACTTGTTGAGGACTAGCTGACTATTGTCACATTTGTTCTCAATTCTCTATCCTTGTTCTCTAATTTGTCACTGAAATTCTGTGTGTGTTTTGTGGTTAAACTTTAATAAAATGTTTGAAAATGAAATAAGACCTATGCACCGCACATAATGGCATGTGTCGCAAGGGCAGACGTGTGACTTATACAATTGACTCCTATGGGTTTTACATTGTGTAAAATGTCACAGGTCTTGGATAAGTAACTGTGTACATGGTTTCTGGTTTGGAGGAGGCTGTTTGTGAGGTCTTTATAAGATCTGTTCAGTTGCACCCAAGGAAGGAGGTGGCTGGCTCCAAAAATGTGCTTCCTGGCTCCAACAAAAATGAACAAAAGAAGAATGACACTTTTTTCATTACAATCTGTAAAAACAGAATAGTCTATGAATTTCTCTTACATGCAAAAAGTTGGCTTCTAAAATTATTAGGTGCAACTTTGTTCTGCATGAGGTTACATTGAAGGTTGAAATCGCACTGATGATGCGCACTGTGCTGTATTCTGACACTGGCCCTATTTATTTGAATGAGAAAGGCCTAAAAGGTCTGGTATAGGTGCACTTAGCAAAACATAGTGGCACTTTCTAACTTCACAGCCGGGTATAAAGACAGGATTCAAACACCTGCAGCGCAAAGCACATATTATTACAGTGGTTTACTTGTTCCAGTCTCTAGATGGCAACGTGGAACACGGAACACCCTTTATATTGAAGGTTGTAGCAGGTAGTGGTCCACCAGTGTCGATCAAGGGGAGTGGATTACCCTGGAAATTAGTGATGTGGGGGTGTAGTATAACAACATGCACCCAATCTTAGTCTGCAAAGCCTTAACCACCACAAAATGTTGACATTACAGGATCCATGCCCAACCTGTACCCACAAATTCTCTGTATGTACTTCTGTGCACGTCTCAGGTTCCAAGGCAGGGAAACTTTGAAGCAAAGGAATAATGCATTTCCCCAACCCTAACCTGCAATGCATCGCCAAATTACAACTTAAACCTGTCCAACTAGCAGTAAACCCAATGGTTGCTGTGGGTTTTGGGTCAACCTGCACATCACTTCTGAAAATATTATATAGGGTCATGTAGTTGTAAAATCTTCCCAAGCTGCTCCTTGTGATTGACAGTGGTGGACCACCACCTGCTGGAACCTTTCAAGTGTTGACCCAGGTCTGTTTGACTAAGTGAGTGTCAATCTGATTGCTGGAGTTACTGTGTAGAATTCTTGACCTCAGGTTACCAGCCACAGGGAATTGCCCAAGATGAAAGACATTTTTTATCTTTGCAATTTAGCTAGGCTAGTAGGTTCAGTGAAAACACTGTTGAGAAGCAAGAGTAGGTAGGCTATCAGAGCACTTTGAGCTACACAGAGGAGCAAAGAAGAGTCAGTATCCAATGCATTTTGCCAGTGAAGGCCACAATGACAAGGTATGGACATGCTAGCTGTTGTAAATAGGACTCCTTTGGTGCTACATCCTGGATTGAACACCTATAAGGCCAAGAGGGCCCGAGGAAAGAAGATTCTCAGGAGAGTGAGCTGCAGAAAGGCATTGTTAATTGTAAGCAGGGGGGATAAGCTGACTGTGAATTTAAGTGTCCCAGAGATCATCTTTAGGACCTCCAGTTTATTCTTCACCTACACTATCTTTATAACAATGGCATTGGCAAAGAGGGAAATTGACCTAACTCCAGAAATCTATAAACCCACATTACAAGCCATGACAGGAGGCAAAAGACCTAGAATCGGCCCCAGATCAACCTACATTTTTTTTCCTTCAAAGCTGCACTTCTTCAGACAATAGTATACATTCTTTGGGTACCAGTAAAGCATTAAACTATATTCTATTGGGTGTATATCTTTAAATAAGGTAGTTAATTATCCAAATAATCTTATCATTGAATTATCACAATTATCTGTACAGTGTTACAGTCTCTCTACTAAAAAAACATGTAATAGCAAGAGGCTGCAATGACTGGTGTTTCATTTCCAAATTCACATGTTAGATCATCTAGGGAGTACGCCTGTGCTGTAGTAGCGTGCGAGTTAACTATAAAAATGTGGGTAATGTATCTCAGAGGTGCCGTTTATCACATGAATCAACTCATTTCACTTGGCTCCGGCAAGTCTCGGTTGGAGCTGATGTGGGATATGAATCTCTTGTAGCCAACAGAAACAGGGCCCAGCGAGGGGGTCTGTTTGCTTTAGGGTTTTTTTTAAATCATTCCTGACAAGAGGACAAAGGTTATTTGGCTCTGTCCTGTGCACATATTCAATGCCCAGTCTGGAAGGGACCTGAACAGAGGGAATAAATCTTGTGAATTTTGTACTCTCCAGTGACTGTCCTGTCACGCTAGCTTGCTGCTCTCCTTGCACAATGCAGCCATTGTAATTAACAGTGATCAGAGGTTAGCTGATAAAGCATCAACTGGAACACTCAGTTCCCAGCAATACTGCTATATTGATTAACCACCGAAAGAGAGAATCCAATAAAATGTTTTGTGTTCTTCTATATTTCTTACCATGGCCAAGTGGCATTTTGCACATGTGCTCGTAAACAACTTAATACCCATCTGCCATTCAACACACTTGATAATATTTATATATATATATATATATATATATATATATATATATATATATATATATATAATTAATACAGTACAAGTTTAGGATCTACACAGAATATTTGGAACCTACATCTTTTCCAGATAGGCTGTCTTTTCAATAGGATTGCTTTGCCATCAACATGGATTTATACTAGTTCAGTTAACATTGGGAGCAACGCCCTGGCCTTTTATTACATAGCAAATCATTAATAAATGAAGCATTGTTTGTTTAAAGAGAGCACTATGGGAAAGGGCGTTAACGTATTTTTTGAGATTTCTGGATAACGGGTTTCTGGATCCCATACAAAAATATGAAAAAAATATACATGAGTTTTTATTAGCATGTTATAAAAGCAGTTCATCCAGATGTGAAAAGGGACTCTGCATTGCTGATTTCTTGAAACTATGTAACAGAATCCAGCTCTCTACCAGCCAAGACGCCATCTATCACAGTGCCATGTATGCCTATTCATGGGCTATAGCCATAACATTGTTAAAAATGTGCAAATAATGTAAACTGGGATGTTGTTTTTAGAACCATAATTTGGTTTCATAAGACAAGAATCTGTACTGGAGAGATGTATATCTTCTATTTCATATGCTGCTACAGCTCTGGGCCTGGTATTGTATGTTTAAGAACTATGGCACACCAAGCAATTGGCACACCACTGTGCTCTCAGAGAATACCTGTCAGGGCCTAGCAGCTCTAGTAGGTAAGAGTCGGAACCAAGGAGGAAGATGTATACAGAAAGTCCAATTCCTGGTATTCGAAGGGTTTAAAAAGTTCATAGTTGTGTCCAGGCAAAAGATCAGGGCAGGCAGCGATTAGTGAAGTCAGAATCACGGCAGGAGGTCAGGAACCAAAGGATCAAGTCAAAATAGCAATTTAGGAGCACTCAGGTTAAGGAACTAAGAAATACCTATATTCGGCATTGAATCCAGTTCTCGGGCGCTCTTTTATTTTGAATTTTGTAGCGCAGAAACATGGTGCAATGACACACTAGGCGGCCATGGACACCGCTATTTTGCAAATGAACTGGAGCAGTCTGCAATGGAGCATTCCTGACAATACCTCAGTAGTCACATGCCTACTTACTTACAGGTGGGCAGAGCATTTGCAATGATAAAATCGGGAGAGGCGCCTGACTAAAGCACATCTCTCTGAGTCTGAGAGCACTGCAGAGGTCACAAAATTGCAGGTGTACCATAGAGGTAATGCATGGAATACAGGAAGTCTGACCCATGCAATGACATACTGCCATTAAAGAGGACCTTTCAGCTAGATATACAAAGCTGTATAATAAAAGACCTTTTCAAATTAAACATGAAACTCAAATTCTTTTCTTATTAAAACATCCATACTTGTAATAAACTAGTTTAAAATTCTCAGCTGTCAATCAAAAATTGCCTGCCCCTCCTCTATGCTTGCCTTAAAGGAGAAGGAAAGCTATGGAGGCATTTTATTGCCAATAGATTAGCTGCAATAGTGCAAGCTAGAATGCTATATTTATTCTCTAGAATGTTCTACCATACCTGAGTAAAAAGCTCTAGAAACTCTCTGTTTGTTTAGGATAGGAGCTGCAGTATTAATGTGGTGTGACATCACTTCCTGCCTGAGTCTCTCCCTGCTCTGGGCTCAGATTACAGTAGAGAAGGGAGGGGGGGGGAGAGGAGCAAACTGAGCATGCTCTTGCCCAGGGCAATGAGGTTTAAACTGAAGGCAGGAAGTCTGATACAGAAGCCCATGTGTACACAATAGAAGGAAAGAAATGCAGTGTTTCTTTTGACAGGGGACTCAAAGCAACACTAATTTGGGGGTTTACTGGTTTGTTTATATAGACCTTTCTGATAAGACTTACTTAGTTTTAACCTTTCCTTCTCCTTTAACAACAGTGTCTCCAAAATGGCACCCTTCTGCGATTGTGAATTGAAATAATTTTTATGCTGTAAGTGAAGTTTATTTTACTTGACTAACATCATACAATAGGATATGGAATTCTTTCTTAAAGTGACAGGTCACCTTTAACTGTTTGATTCTAGAAAAACAAGGTGGGAGTTTTTATAAACACTGGGCAAATTTTATATTTCTAGTTTCAGGAAATTCTTCCTCTTGTATTTATTGGGTCATTGACTGTAAAGTTTTGTTGAGCAGTGTTGTTGGATTATCGCTCCTCGCACATTTTATCTGTTAAAAATATGTTGATGTATGGTTGAACAACAGTGTTTTTTTTCCCTTTGATATAGGCTGGTGATCATTTATAAGCACCAATTTGTCCCAGTAATTAGCATAAAAACATACCAAGGCAGTAACAAGGGGCTGCATGAATTTTCATCCTCAGGTCTCCCTTTATACTCCCTTTGTCTATAAATCCAAAATGTTCCATATTTAACATATGTTACCCTTGATATAGATGATACGTAATAAGTAGATCACATACCTAGAGTTCATTTGTTTTCTGGCCATCTCATTGAGTATTTTATGAATAACAAGCTTCCAAGAGGAAACCCTGCACACGTTTCCTATTGTTTAAAACAATTCGTATTTTAGCAGTACCAAATCAGCAAGTTGATAGTGATGCTGGACTTGATCCAACTGGCTGTGTGCTCCTAATGAAATCTGATTACAGTAGTTAAAGCTGAGCTTTCCATGTTAACCGCACATATACAAATGAATAAAGTCTCTAGACAAATATGCTAACTTGGCATCATTTGGCCATTCAGGAGAGGACTAAATTGAAACACAGTGTTTTGTATAAGATTATAGTCCCAATGTGGGCAGATCGCCTTTCCTATTGCATTGAAGCCATGAATAGTTTGCTAAAGTTTTTACAAATAACATCATGTTTAAATCTTATTACAAAAACATGAATGGCCAAATCCACACAAAATGTAACTCAGTTAACATAGAGTTCAAGATAATTAAGTGCAGCATTTGCTTTAGTTAGCAGAACATTCTGTTCCAAAAGATAAAGGCTAGATAATTAAACAAAGGGATTCAGAACATTAGAATGTTAACTAAGTGCTATGTTGCCATCTTACCAGTATTTGTCAGGGACCTCTTGCCCTATTAGGGAATTTTTCTTTCCTTATCCATTAAGATAGCAAGGATATATGGTACTCATTTGTAAAATAATCTTTGTAGCACCCATAAATATGTAAAAAGATGAGTGATGTCCGATTTTCCACCATATACTGTAGATGTTGATGAGATTTCCCAAGTGACGTTTGCAGCAGGACTAACTGTTTAAATAACTTGAAAGAAATTTTTTGATGAACTATGTTAGATTCCTAAAATATAGATTTCCACATAGCCAAAAAATATAGGAAATTAGCAAATGCTGCCTTGCTGGTGGCCATTAAGCCAGAAAAAAACCCACCAAGATTAAGGGGAGGAAAAGGGAAATTTTTGTTTGAGGAGGTTACCAATAGGAGAATATAGTTATACTTCCTTATAGGTTTATGGGGAATAATGTACCACCTAAAATATATGAATATTAGAAGTCACTGAGGCGTTCCATGGGCATAAAAAGCCACAAGGTTGAAGGCTCTTTGTGCCAAATTAATGAAAGCAGACTGTACAATAGATGGGTGTATACATTAAAAGTACAGATTACATTAAAATAAAGATTACATAAATTTTTTTTAAAGGGTGAGATTTTGTGCTTTTTTAAAAGTGTTGGTGAGTAATGTGTATATTTTAAAATACTAGGTGCATCGTCGGACTGGAGGGTTCAAGGCCCAAAGAGCTTCCAACACAGCCCCCTTCCCTCCAGGCCTGTTTGGGCAGCAGACCGGAACGTGTCCAGCCAGCCCTGACTAGGTGGCGGTACCTCATCTAATTTAACTTTGTTTCCAGGATTTAAAAAAAAAAAAATAGCTTGAGCAAGGCTTTATATGGCAAAATGCTCTATTTCTTGATATTGAACTCATTTTTAATTTAATTGAGTTTAAGATGGTGCACCTGTTTTAAAAGCAAGGGGTTTCTACCATATTAGCCATGAAGGGAAAGGTAGAAAAATTGTATTTTTGCATTTGCTGAAAAAAAAAACACAAGTGGCATAAATGTAATACCCTTAATGGCTAACTTTATAGATTTATTGCAAACTTTCTGAAGTCTAAAGTCCCTTCTTCAATGCAATTTTAAAAGCCAGTTACAAGTGCAAACTAGTCCTAGACTCATGTATAAATAAGAAATATGAAAGGTCAATGGTCATTTTAATTAATGTGCTAAATAGTCTAGATAAGGTGCCCGTCTAGAAGAACTGTGCATACTAAACCATACAGTTTCTAAAAATGTAAATCCTCAGATCTTTCCTTCTTTCTGTGGTATAGAATGTCCTTTAAGCACCAATACTTTCCAACTGGTGTATCTATCACCCTTTGGTTGATTTTTCTTCATTTTGTTTCTTCATTGTTCTCTCCTACATACAATCCCCCCCTTATGGGACAGTTATGGGACATGCACATTATCATGTAGCCATGGAAAATGTATTTTGTCTGTAACAACCTACCTGTTTTCTTAATAAATATATATATATATATATATATATATATATATATATATATATATATATATATATATATATATATATATATATATATATATATGGGACCTTTTATCCAGAATGCTTGGGACCTGGGGCTTTCCGGATAACTGATCTTATCGTAATTTGGATCTTCATACCTTAAAGGGGATGTAAAGACAAAAAAATAAAATCCCATTTTTACTTTCTTTAATGAAAAAGAAAACTATCTCCAATATATGTTAATTAAAAATATGTACCATTTTTATAAGAAACCTGACTGTATGCAGTTAAATTCCCCCTTTGTTTTATTTGCTCTGACTGCTTCAGATAGGAAACTTCAGTCCCTAAGGCCCCGGACACACATGCAGATTTACCGAGCTTTTTACATAGATACGCAATGGCAAAATAATACACGGCACCGCAGCACGGACCACGCCGAAAACGCTCTGTAAATATGAATGTGTGTCCGGGGCCTAACTGCTCTGCAGGGAAAGGATCATACTTTCAAATGGCAGGGGGGAGCCCCTCACCTTATTTCCAGAACTCAAGCCGCTTTGCTTGTTTCCTTGTAAAGCAGTCAGCGACCGTGTAGAGATTCATATACACAGCCTACATATTCTGATTATTAATCAGTCTTACTGTATCAGCTTCTATGGCAGATATTAATTGAATTGTACTGTTTTCATAATTTGACAATCCCTAATCTTAACCTCCCAACTGAAGCCCAGACCACACTGAGCATGTGCATGATCTCGGTCTTGCAAAGATGTTTAACAAAGTTACAAGATGATGACCCCCTGTGGCCAACTTTGAAAGCATAAATCGTTTGGTTAAATAGGATTCTGGAGCAGTAAATTCATGTTTATGTTTAGTTTACAAAATACAGCATTTCTAGCATTATTCTATTTTAGACTTTAGTTCCCCTTTAAGTCTACTAGAAAATCATGAATGTATTAAATAAGTCCAGTGGGCTGGTTCTGCTTCCAATAAGGATTAATTATATCTTAGTTTGGATCAAGTACAAGGTATCGTTTTATTATTACAGAGAAAAAGCAAATCGGTTTTAAAAATTTCGATTATTTGTATAAAATGGAGTCTATGGGAGAAAAATAATGATTCACAAGATATATTTCCAATTATGGGGTCCCAGTGCCTTTTGCAGTTACCCAAGATTTTTCACATTTTAGCCTTATTGTGTGTTAGAAATAGTTTGTCAGTAGCAACACTGTATATTAAACCACCTGTGGAAGTATTGAATTCTGCAGTTGAAGGTGATGTAGTGACCATCTGTTTTTTTTCTTGCAGGTACCTCTTCCAATACTTATGTGAATGCCAATATTAATATGGACACATTTCCTTCTGACGTCAGCAAAAGTAAGCGACACCGCCTTTCTGTAATTTGGAGCTTTCTGGATAACCAGTTGCCAGATAACGAATGCCATCTGTACAACATACAACACAGAGAGAATTGACAACATAGTAAGAGATGTTAAAGTAAAAGTTTGGAGAATACAAACCTGGGTTTTATTAGTTTTCCAACTTTATCTGTAGTCACAAAGCATAATTATTTCCACAGGTAACAGAATCAGGCCTATAACAAGAAAAATGTGCAGAAGAAGATTAGTAGTGTGATAAATCCTAAGAAGGTACAGCAGCCATACACACAAAAGTACATAACGTTGATAGCTTTTTTTTTATCAATATAGGAAATCTGTTCATTGTCTGGGGGTTGCTGTACCCCATAAATCTTATTTACTAAGTGCTTTAGGGCATAATTACCTAGTGTTAGAATATGTGCCCAATATTTTGTAAATTCTTGTAAGTTATTGGTGTTCCTGTACTACTTAAAATTGCATAAAAATACAAATATTTGAAAATGCAGACATTGGGTTGATTGCTGCCCTTTAAGAACCCAAAGATGGGGCTTTTTTTTTTAAATGGAAAATCCTTGGCCGGTGACTATGCTGTGCCCTCTAAATTTTCTCTAATGAAAGATTTTAAGATGATTTCTATTGTGCCAAAGTAGTGTCTGTAGGAAATCAAATATAGCGGCTGCATTAATTATTTTCCTAATAAAGTAAGGCTGATCTCAAATGCAGATACCATATTTAATATCCGCTTGTAGACAAATATATTAGCTGGGGTTTGATCTACAGTTCTGCCTGCTACATACCAATAATGTGGCTGTAATCACATTGCTCCAGAATTTAATTTCTAATATATTGCTCTAGGATCTATCAATTTAGAGTTCTTATCACGGGCAGGAACGTCGTTGATAAGACATGCAGTGAGTTCTGTTTAAAATCATTGTGTCATAAGATAAAACAGAGATTAACGCATCATGGCAACAACCTGACACAAGATACACTCATAGTAATGCTATTCAAATAAATTAAAATATTTATTATATTTTGATTTGTGAAGTAACTGTGACGTTATTATACAATACACGTGGAGAATGAATTGCCATGAGAAATTGATAAATAAATCTACTTTATTAAAGATCTCTTCTTAGCAATTAATAACTCCAGAACTTAAAAATGGTTCTTAAAGAAAAGTCATTTTTTAAAAAATGTTCACCTCAAATTTCCATATTGGCCATTCTCCTATTCCTATAGTATCTGAAGTATACTATATTGATATACATTTTTTTTATGATTTAAAAAAAAAGAAATATGCAATTTGCATAAAAATACTGAAAAAGGTATGGAAGAGAAAGGCTGAATTTTTCAAACATATTAGTGAGTGTGCAGTTGCCACAACTGGATTGAAATCATTACAATGAATGAAATAACAGGATTTTTTATACTTACCGTTAAATCTGTTTCTCTGTGATCAATAGGGGGACACAGGAACTATGGGGTTAAGCTCCACCCTCCAGGAGGCAGGACACTTACTAATAAATTTGTGGGCGTGCCTAACCGGCTTAACCCCCACACTCCAGCTTATCCAATCAGTTTGTCACAAAAGATGCTGTAACAAGATAACGTAATAATCAAAATAATAATAATCAAAATAATAACCCACGTAGAAGGTAAATCAGGGAGTTATCCTGAAATGACCAAATGGTCAATAAACAAAAGTTTTAGGGCGGGCCGCCCTGTGTCCCCCTATTGATCACAGAGAAACAGATTTAACGGTAAGTATAAAAAATCCTGTTTTCTCTGTCATCATAGGGGGACACAGGAACGATGGGGACTTAACAAAGCAGCCCCCAAAAACAGCAGGGCGGGAAAACGAACTAACCATTACTTCAGCACAGAATGAAGCACCTTGCACCCAAAAGATGCTTCAGCTGAAGAAAAAATATCAACTTTATAGAATTTTGTAAAAGTATGTACAGAGGACCAGATAGCCGCCCTGCAAATCTGGTCCAATGAGGCCGAATTACGCCAAGCCCAGGAAGCTCCGATTGCTCTTGTAGAATGAGCTCGAACTCCCTCCGGTGGAATCTTCCCTTTGGCCATGTATGCCTGTCTGATGGTCTCCTTGATCCATCTAGAAATGGTAGCTTTAGATGCAGGATGACCCTTCCTGGGCCCTGATGGTAATACGAAGAGAGTTTGAGACCGTCGAAAAGACCTTGATTTTTCAATATACCATCGTAAGGCTCTAACTACATCTAAGTTGTGTAGTCGACGTTCCTTATCATTCTTTGGTTCCGGACAGAGAGAGGGAACAACAATGTCTTGGTTGATGTGAAATGACGAGACCACCTTAGGAAGGAAAGACGGAACTGTGCGTAGGACTGCCTTATCCTTGTGGAACACTAGAAAAGATGGATCTGCCGATAGTGCACTCAGTTCTGACACTCTTCTAGTGGATGTAATTGCCAATAAGAACACTACCTTCCAAGTAAGCCAGGTATCTGAAATAGATCCCATCGGTTCGAACGGTGGGTCAAGAAGGGCCTCAAGAACAATGTTTAAATCCCATGCTGGAACTGGAGGCTGATACGGAGGAACTATATGTGCCACTCCTTGCAGAAATGTACGTACTATATCATTCAAGGCTAGTTTGGACTGAAATAGGATTGACAGAGCTGATACTTGCACTTTCAGAGAGCTGAGTTTTAGACCTCGCCTGAGCCCGCGCTGCAGGAAAGACAGAACTCTCGGGATGCTAAGTTTGTGAAAGGATAGATTGAACTCCTCGCACCAACTCCGATAGGATTGCCAGACTCTGTAGTATGATTTTGAAGATGAAGACTTACGAGCTCTCAATAATGTGGCAATAACTTCTTCTGTTAACCCTTGTTTTCGCCAGATGTCTGCCTCAACAGCCACCCCGTCAAAGCGAACAGCCCTGGGTTGTGATGTGCAACGGGCCCTTGGAACAGAAGGTCCGGCCTGTTCTCGAGACGTATCGGTTGTGCTATTGACATTTCCTGAAGGTCGTAAAACCAAGTCCTCCGAGGCCAGTAAGGAGCCACCACAATTACCGTGATGCCTGACTGTCTGATCTTCTTGAGGACTCGTGGAAGCATGGGTAGCGGAGGAAATATGTACGCTAGATTGAACTGCCACTTCTGTGTCATGGCATCGACCCCTGCCGCCAGTCTCTCTCGGTAACGAGCAAAGAACCGAGGCACCTTTGTGTTGTTTCTTGATGCCATTAGATCGACCTGTGGTTGTCCCCATTGGAGTACTAGTTTTGCAAACACGTCTGGGTGAAGTTCCCATTCTCCCGGGTCTAGACGAATTCTGCTGAGGTAGTCTGCTTTGGTATTTAGAACTCCTGGGATATGGATCGCGGACAGCTGTACTTCGTTGGTTTCCGCCCAACTGAGAATTTGTTGAGCTTCCAACAGCGCCGCCTTGCTGCGAGTACCTCCCTGGCGGTTTATGTACGCCACTGCGGTAGCATTGTCGCTCTGTAACCGAACCGGACTTGCTTGTAACAACTCTGTCCACTCGGATAGAGCTAGTTTTATCGCCTTCAGCTCTAAAATGTTGATGGGAAGTTTGGACTCCCCTGGAGACCATAGGCCTTGAGCAGACAAGTTGTCCCAGGTTGCTCCCCAACCCCTCAGACTGGCATCTGTGGAAATTATCTTCCAATCTTGCGTCGCCCAGGATTGACCCTTGGAGAGATTGGTCGGTCGCAGCCACCACTGGATGGCTACTCTTGTCGACTGAGATAAATTGAGCTTGCGAGTGAGAGCTCCCCCTTTCCATGACGTTAGAATGTTCGCTTGCAACGGTCGTAAGTGAATCTGTGCAAATGGAACGGCTTCTATGGTAGCAACCATGAGTCCCAGCACTCTCATTCCTAGAT
Organism: Xenopus laevis; assembly: GCF_017654675.1. Classification (NCBI taxonomy): domain Eukaryota; kingdom Metazoa; phylum Chordata; class Amphibia; order Anura; family Pipidae; genus Xenopus; species Xenopus laevis. Next base: position 108,392,982 of record NC_054385.1, on the reverse strand, counting down.
GAACAGTTGGACTCTGATCTCGGAGGAGTAGACGGACTTGCTTCATGACCTTCATTTGCTTGTCCAACGGAAGATGCACCATTTGTGTAATGGTATTGAACTCGAGACCCAGGAATGTCATGTGATGACTGGGTCGCAAATTGGACTTCGACCAATTTATGGTCCAGCCAAAATTCTGCAGAAGACTGATTGCCTTGCTCCGATCTTCCTCTGCCTTTTCCTCTGATCTGGCTTTCAGAAGCAGATCGTCCAGATAAGGAGTGACTGAAATCCCTTGTAGGCGTAATGCCGCAGCCGATACTGCCATTAGTTTTGTGAACACTCTGGGGGCTGAAGAGAGTCCGAACGGCAGAGCCACAAACTGGTAGTGTTGATTCCTGAATGTGAATCGAAGGAAGGAGTGATGCGGCGGCCAGATTGGTACATGGAGGTACGCATCTTTGATATCGATAGACATCAGCAGTTGATTTTTCTCCATCCCTCTTATCACTGATCTCAGGGTCTCCATTTTGAATCGTACTGATCTGACGAACTTGTTCAGCTGTTTGAGATCTAGTACCGGCCTGAATGAGCCGTTTTTCTTTGGCACAATGAAAATGTTGGAATAGAATCCGGAAAATCTCTCTGAATGTGGCACTGGAACAATCACTCCAGTTTGTTCTAAATTTGTGATGCAATTTAGAAAGGCAGCAGCTTTGTCTGGGTCTGCAGGAACCCTGGACATGATGAATCTTTTGCAAGGAATGGTTGAGAAATCTATGTGGTAACCTTCGGAAATAATTTCGTTCACCCACATGTCTGACGCATGGTTGATCCACACCTCCCGGAATTGGAGCAACTTGCCCCCAATACGCTCCCCCGACTCCGGAAGGGGTACCCAGTCAGGCTGAAGAAGACTTATCTGCTGCGGGCTTGATAACCGGTCGATTGGTCTTCCAATGCATGCGACTTTTGTAGTTTGTTTTGGCTCGAAAGTGTGACCGCTGTGGTGAATTGTTTCTTCGTGTGTATCGTCTACTTGAGCCACGAAAAAACCTTCCCCGTCTGGTGGAAGTAGTTGTTCTACTTTTGGCCTGTGGAAGAAAAGTGCTTTTTCCTCCCGTCGCCTGCGAAATAATCTTTTCGAGCTCTTCACCAAACAGGCGCTGTCCCTTGAATGGAAGAGATGTCAAGGACTTCTTAGAACTCAGATCTGCTGACCAATTTTTCAGCCACAATGTTCTACGTGCTGCAACAGAAAGAGCGGAAGTACGTGCCGTGACTTGAACTGTGTCTAGTGCGGAGTCGCACAAATAGGCCGATGCCTCTGCTATCGCATTGGCTGACGATAACAGATCGGATCTGGAAACTGCATTCTGGATGTCCTTGACAAGTGATTCGGACCACGCTTGAATTGCTCTGGCCACCCAAGCCGAAGCCAGGCATGGGCGAAGAGCTGACCCAGATGAAGAATAAATTGACCTAAGAAAACCTTCCAATCTTCGGTCAGATGGGTCTTTGAAGGATGCCGCATCTGTGACCGGCAATGTAGTGGACTTGGCCAATCTTGATACAGGTGCATCTACTGCTGGGGGATTAGTCCACTTTTCTACCAGCTCCTGGTAGCAGGACACTTAAAAAACTGATTGGATAAGCTGGAGTGTGGGGGTTAAGCCGGTTAGGCACGCCCACAAATTTATTAGTAAGTGTCCTGCCTCCTGGAGGGTGGAGCTTAACCCCATCGTTCCTGTGTCCCCCTATGATGACAGAGAAAAACAGATACATTTTATTATCATATGGGCTTAATGCAGTGGTTTTCATATGTTTTTGTTCATAGAAAGGCAATGATATAAGAGAGGGGGGGTTTGATCAATGCTCATTCCCTGGTCCCGTTTCACTTGTAATTTAAAATCTATACAAGTGTGTATACAGATCATAACTATGTAACTAAAAACCCCTGTTTTTGAAAGTATACCCACTTGCATAGATACTAAATATCGTATGAAACAGGGACCAAGGAATGTGCATTAATCACACCCCTTTCTTTTGTATGTTTGTAGCTAATTTAGCCGCACTAACATTGTACTTGTGTATTTTATGTGGCCATGGAGTGCTCTCACAATCCCCTTTTTGTGCATGGAAGGGCAATGGTACCTGAGGTGTTTTGTTGGCAGCACAAAATCACATCTTGTGAAAGCCTTTAAAGGAGACGGAAAGTCGTCTTGCACTTGGGGGTGCAAAATGTTAGGCACCCCCAAGTGATTATTATTGACTTACCTGAAACCTGCTCCTATCATCAGAAAACTGCTCTGGCCTGGGATTCTTCCAGTGAGCACCACGGAGTGATCCTCTTCCATCTTCCTCTTTCTTCGTGCGGCTGTGCTTTCGCAGTAGATCGAAAAGCCGACAAAAAATTTGGCTATTTCATTCTACTTCACATGTGTCTGCCCCAGGTAATTTGAAGAAAGAAGAAGCCGGAAGAGAAGCGCTTTGTGGTGCTTGCTGGAATAACCCTGGGCCGGTGCAGTTTTTTTGATGTTAGGAGCACTGGCCCGGGGTTTTAGGTAGGTAAATACAATCAATAACATTTGGCACCCCCAAGTGCAAGACGACTTTCCTTCTCCTTTAAAGGAGAACTAACCCCCCCAATAAGAAAAGACCCTACCTACTACCCTAGATAACCCCCCACGTTGCTTCCCCCCCACCCACATAGTTCAATTCACCTGAAAGTGTCCCCGAATACATTGTTCACATATTGGTGCAGAGCTCATGGGTGCCATCTTCCGGATCAAATGTGCTCTTATTATTGAACTCACTCTTAAAATACTTGTTAATAATAAAAAAATAATAATCAGGGGCGTAACTATAGAGGAAGCAGACCCTGCGCCTGCAGGGGGGCCCAGGAGGTATAGGGGCCCCACGAGGCTCTAATTCATATACAGTTTCAATAAATATTGGTAAAACAAGTCAACTGCTAAAAATTTTGGGGGCCTGAAAAATAATTTGCTGTGGGGCCCAGTGATATCTAGTTACGCCACTGATAATAATAATAATAATAATTCCTAGTGCAAAGTGCACGGTAATTCACAATAGTCAGCTCAGCTGCCTTCAGCCTGCCTTCAGCCTGAATCCTTCAAATCTCACAATTCCCTGCTCACGTGTTGTCAGGAAGGAAAAGAACATCATAGTGTTTTTGACCCTCCACCCTGCCAGTATTTCAAATGATGCAGAAAGAGAAGAACTGTTTTGCAGCTGGGTTTCAGCATATAAAAAGTGTATTCACTCATACTTTTTGAATGAACAAATTACCGTCATAGGTGTATTAAGGGTTTCAGTGTTGTGCGGGGCTTTTTAATAAAGTTTGGCTTGGAAGCTGGAGTTCCCCTTTAAAGCCTCTGCTCAGAACTACATGCCCCATAATGCATTGCGTGAGCTCGCTCTGTCTAACTGCACACTGGGGGTGTGGCTTACTGCAGATACTTGGCACAACGGCCAGTGGCCCTGTGCTAGTGGTTATCAATAGCATTATGCAGAGGCTTCAAACAGGGAGAGAGTCTGAGTCCTACTTGGAATAACTGCAGGAGGGGGATTTATCCATTCCATCGGTGAGGGACAGGGGAAAAAAACACACGGAGGGTAAGAGGGGAACTTCCTTTATAGCTTTTCAATTTCCTGTCCTTCCGTGTGGTGTTAGTATGGTTGCCACCTTTTCTGGCACAAAATACCATAATTTTTCCCATTAATAACATTGGCACTAAGCATCATTTTACTGGTAAAATACCGGCCAGGTGGCAACCCTAGTCGTGAGGGGTTAACCCAATGCGTGGCCACTGCCATGTGGAAGGACCAGGGAAACGTGAATTGCGATGGCTGTATAATGATTGGGCACAGTTTAAAACAAAACAGTTGTGCCCTTGTTATTGAATTTGCTCTGATATCCCCAAAGCAAAGCGCACGCTAATTCATATCCCACTGAACAATGTTTGCAGCATGTGTATGAGGTACAAGGTTATTATACACCCCCCTTAATAAAATTTGTGCAATAGAACAAGTTCAGCACTTATATTGTGTTTCCTGTAAGACTACAGAAACACTTCCTGCTCTGCTACTGCAGAGGGAACCAATGTGCACAGCTGAGGTAGGAACTTTTACCTGATGCACCAGTTCCCATGTGCAGGATTAAGTCGATGTTCCTGTTGTCTTTCAGGTAGGAAACCTTATCCTAATGTTTTAATAACTGTTTATATGGCACTGCACACATGAGTGAAAGCAGACAGACTGTTACTCCTGCAGAATCAATGCACATGTTGCATAGTAGTTAGTGCTGGTTGGAGATCCATTATTCTGAAAGCAACGTATAAAGTTTACTTTATTATCAAAGCCAAACTGTTTTATCATACCTCCCAACTGTCCCGTTTTTTAGAGGGACAGTCCCTCTTTTGACAGCTCGACCCGCAGTCCCTCATTTGTACTGGAAAGTCCTGTTTTTCTCTGCACTGAACAGCCAGAAATAACTTAATTGGCTTTTGGCAGAGAGCCCAGAACAGCCACAGCTGCAGATAAGATACTTTTGTAACAATTTCAAGATAAGCAAATAAGTAATCGTAACAATATAAGATGACAGGTCCCTTGGGAAAAGTTAGACTCACAGCTTAAAGGGCAATAAACCTTCATTAGCAAAACTGTAATAACTGGAAAAAAAACCACAGAAATATGTTCAAACTTTCATAACCTGCCAAATTTTGTACAATGAACATGGTAATAAGGGGTGTGGCCGCAAAAATGGGCATGACCAAAAACATTTTTTGTCCCTCTTTTTATTTCCAAAATGTTGGGAGGTATCCATTATGATTACTATGATGATTGCTATTTGTCATATGTATTGCCAGAGCAGTATTAGTACAGTATTATGTTATATCAACCTGTATTCTGAATTACTTGTATAGAAGTATATATTTAGTAGTTTAGGAACTTTTACCTGATGCTGGTTCCCACATGCAGGATTAAGTGAATGTTCCTGTTGTCTTTCAGATCCCTGCAATAAATGGAATTACCTCTCTCTTACACTACCTTTGCACTTTAAATTAATTTTCATATTTTCAATCAAGAAATAGGAGGCAGGGATTGTACTTGATGCATGCGCTCTTTCCAGAGATTCACCACCGGTGAGAATGGGCTCAGTGGTGGTGAATTAATTTGTTGACTTTGGGTCACTCACATGGTGTGAGGGGACGGGGATCCTTACTGGCTGCTCTGCTGTCAGTGTGTGCCGAATACTACCCGCTATGTTTGTGTACTGTATTTCACTGCACTCTAGGGCAAACTTATGGGCCTAAAGCAATAAGGCAGACAGGAGAAACAGGTACTAATGTCCATGTGAGGGATGCTGCTTGGCCTCTATCTGTGCTGTGTGGGTCACAAGGTAATTTGGGCTTCAAAAGAATTGGAGAACTGGTGGTTGTTTAGTAAAAAAAACCCTAATTTTGTGTCATGATGGGAGGGGGCTGGGAGGCACAGTTCTATAGTAGGTCAGTTAATTAGAGGGGTTGTTCACCTTTAAATTAAGTTTAAGTATGATGTAGCAAGTGACATTCCGAAAAAAAATTTCCAATTGGTTTTCATTTTTAATTATTTGTGTTTTTTTTAGTTATTTGGCTTTTTTCTCAGCAGTTCTCCATCTTGCAGTTTCAGCAATCTGGTTGCTAGAGCCCAAATTCCCCTACCAACCATGCATTGATTTGAATAAGAGAATGGAATATGAATAGGAGAAGGCCTGAATAGAGAGATGAGTAATTAAAAAGTAGCAATAATAATACAATTGTAGACTTATAGAGCTTTTCTTTTTAGATGGGGTCAGTGACCCTCTTTTGAAAGCTGGAAAGATTTAGAAGAATTCCAATAATTCAAAAACTATATAAATGAAAAAATATTCTGAGACAATTTGCAATTGTTTTTCATGTTTTATTATTTCTGATTTTTGTTATTTAGCTCTTTATTCAGCAGCTTGTATTTTCAGCAGTCTGGTTGCTAGGGTCAAAATAACCCTAGCAACCATGAATTGAATTGAAATATGACTGGAATATGAATAGGAGAGGAACCGAATAGAAATATGGGTAATAAAAATTAGCAATTACAAAACATTTATGAACTTATAGAGCATTTTTAGATGGGATTAGTGACTGCCATTTGAAAGCTGTAAAGAGTCAGATGAAAAGCCAATTAATTCAAAAGGTTTGAGCAAGACAAAGTGATGGCCATTTGAAAAGTTGGTTAGAATTAGCCATTCTATCATACCGCCCAACATTTTGGAAGTAAAAAGAGGGACAACATTTTTTTTTCCGCACGTAGCGCAGCAATTTTTTTGACCACACCCCTTTCTGTGGCCAAACCCCCTAATTACCATGTTTGTTTTACAAAATTTGGCAGGTTATGAAAGTTTGAAAATATTTCTCCTTATCTAAACTGTGTTTTTGTGTCTCAAAATTGTTACAACGTACTTATTTGCACCTGTTAGCTGTTCTGGGCTCTCTGCTAAAAGCCAATTAAGTGAGAAACTTTGTTTCTTTTTCTGGCTGTTCAGTGCAGAGAAAAGAGGGACTTTCCAGTACAAATGAGGGACTGCGGGTTGAGCTGTCAAAAGAGGGACTGTCCCTCCGAAAAAGGGACAGTTGGGAGGTATGATTCTATAACACACTAAAAGTCAACTTAAAGGTGAACCACCCCTTTAAAGTATGTAGATAATATGCTAAGCAGTAAAATAATTTGCCTACCTGCCCCCAGGTCAAATGACCCTAATTGTTTACTCAATTTTTTTTTATTACGGGTTGAATTCTCCTTTAAAGGCATTAACAGAATCTCAATCACAACATCACTGTCCTCACTGTGAACAATCATTTATGTTGCTTCAAATGAAAGTTCTGTTCCTCCAGTCTTCGACCTCTGGTGCTTTGACCTTTATTATCGGAATAAAAGGTCCCCTGCGATCTGTCTATAATGCTGTCTAATATACTTGTAAAGAGTAATCATGTCCCCTCGCAATCCCTCCCTAGGGAAAACGACCCTAATAGTTTAAATCCTCCATGCCTTTTACCAGTTTATTTACAGTGAATACAATCTCTGGGGGATGCCTAACTTTTGGCCTACCCTCCACCCCCAGTATCTTGTTTCCCTCCACCCATGTGACTTTCCTCCAGGTGTCTGCAGGGTCCTAATGCTCTCTCGACTAATCTTTCCACATAGCACAAAAATCGTATGTACTTAGAATTTTAATCAACTCAACACAATTTTAAAAATCCAAACTTACAGGTAAGATTCCTGGACCTGACGTAATACATTTTGTGTATACAATACGCTTACTCAGAGGCGTCCTGAGTGCTGTGAGCGGAGAGAGAGCATTGGGACCCTGCAGGCACCAGGAGGAAAGTCACATGGGCGGAAGGGAAGCAAGATAGGAATGGTAGTATGAAGGAGACTGATACTGCTGGTAACATACAACGTGGGACTTTTCCATATTCAAAGTAGGTTGGTTAATCACATGCAGGGGTGATTATAATAAGTACACTACTCTATGAACTCTGTCTGATTTTATTTTGGGGTGAGGACTTGCTATACACCACTGCACTTATACTTTGTGCTCATCTGCAATTGAAAAACCAACAGACTGTATATTCCACTCACACATAAATGAAGAGATCCCTGTGGGGACTTTAAACATTTAACAAGTAACTCTTATTCATGTACGGCACACTGAAAGGTTTTGGAAGAAGCTCTCTTTTTGCTGAGTTTTGATTACAGTGGTATATTGATACATTATATACTTTGAGAATAGAAGCAAGACGGTTATTTCCAAAAAATAAAAAAAAGGAGGGAGGTAGTGAGTGCACTCCCGTAATTCCATTTCTTCCCATGGCAGTATTATTTCTTAATAAAGACTTAGTGATTTCAAAGTTTAAATTTTTTTTTTTGGTTGTATACAAAAAAATAGTAACTGGTCCTTTAATAACATGTTCGTATTAATGTGAAATCTTTTATATACAGTGTTGCTTTTAAAGGGAATGTCAACCAAAGAAAATATTTTTTGCCTAGTAAAAGGAAACATAAATCTTTGCACTATACATTCATTACAAATGTTTTGTAAGTTATTTGTATACGTATTGCTATTGAAACATTGTTTGACTATTCTCTGCCCTGGTGTCTCAGACTGTTGATACAATGTAAGACAAGGCAAATGATAAACAGTCTTTGCTGGGGAACTAACACTTTTGCAACATTGTTTAAATCAAGTAAATGTTGCTTTCAATAGCTATTGTATTTACAAGAAACTTTTAAAGCACTGAACATGTTTTAAGGGCACCTGTTGGGTAAAAATGTTATCCCCAACCAAAGGTGCGGGCTAATAGAGCCCGCATTCCGGTTGGGGATAAAAGTTGTTTTTTTTTTTTTTCTTAAAATGCCAGCGCAACGCTACCCGATGCGAGCAGCCATATTGTGTCGCTCACATGTGCATGTGACGTCACACGCATTTGCATAACGAGCAATTCGTGGCACATTTTAATTATGCGCTTGCGAGTGACTGGACATGGCTGCGTATCGCTGGCGGGGGCATTAAAAAAACAAAAAACAAAAAAAACTACTGTTATCCCCAACGGGAATGCGGGTGGTCTATTAGCCCACACCTTTAAAATGCAATGTTTCGGGGTCAGGCCCCTTTATCGATAAAGGGGCCTGACCCCGAAACGTTGCATTTTCTGCTAATAAACGCAAGGGATTGTCCCTGCTTGCACCTGCCCTTTGAGTGCCAGTGATTTCTTACTTACTTGCTGTTGGAGGGTGCCGACCCCTTCGTCACCGTGCATCTGGCAATCAACACGTAGGTTAGGAAGTGCGAGAGGAGCTTCTATCTGAACTTGACAAGCTGAAACCATAGGCTGGTGCAATAAATTCATTATATAAAATGTGGGATTTTTTTTAACAATTTGTTTATTGCGCAACTGTATCATTACAAGTATAGTAAGTTTTCTGACATTGCTGAGTTGCATTTTTACAATAAACCAAAAAACTTTACAATCATAAACAGAATGGTGTCATTCTTGCATTCAAGATATATTTAAAGGGCAGTGCAGGTTACTTCCATATTCTATATGTTCAGTTGCATATCACCTTTTTATTAAAATGTGGAATTTTTAGCCATATTCATTTTTAGGGCTTAGTTCTCTTTTAAATCCCGTTTACATATAATGGACCAACCTTTTCTTGTGGGGTTTCTGCCTTAAATTTTGTCCTTTAGTGATCTAAGGAAAACAAAGATCATGTGACATGTGGGATTAATTATTGTTTGAATATTCAGGCTTCTGCATTTCATTGTCCACTACTTTTTGTCTTTACTGTAAATAAATGTGTATTTTACTCATAAATGTTATTTATGAGAAGAGCATGGAGAATAGATGCACACATAAACATTTTACCAAAACAATATTATTTTTATTGGCTTTCAGGAGGCAACCATGTCTAAACTTATTCTTTCATACCGTATTGGACTGGGGCTGGTTGTTGGAGCAGCTGCCGGGGCCGTGATATACATTGTGTTTCGGCGGAACAGAAAGAAAACCAGGAAATGGACTTCGAAACAGAATGGGTACTATTCACAAAAGGGCGATGAATTGGACACTTCAAATAACTTACAAGGTAAAGGATTTTATAGTTAAACTATTACAGGTATAGGACCTGTTATCCAGAATGCTTTGGACCTGGGGTTATCCTGATTATGGATCTTTCCGTAATTTGGATCTTCATACCTTGTCTACTAGAAAATCATTTAAAAACATGAAATAAACCCAATGGGATTTTTTTGCTTCCAATAAGGATTAATTATATCTTAGTTTGGATCAGGTATTACAGAGAAAAAGGAAATCATTTTTAAAAAATGTAATTATTTGATTATACCTGAGTCTATGGGAGACGGCCATTCCGTAAACTATCTGTTCGAGACGAACAGATAAAAAATGTCAGAACACAGCAGAGCTGGTACCAAACACATAACAATTAAACTAGAACTCAAGTTGGATACAGTTGGGCTGAAATTGGCTGCCAGCTCAGCCACTCCTGCCCAAATCTGTATCATATTGGCCCATGTATGGGGCCAGAAAGATGGGCACCCAGTCAGATATTAGGAAGGCTGAAAATCCTGTTGCATGTGGGCTGCTGCATCTGGCCGTGGATGTGTTCCTCTCCTGATAAGTCTGCATGCCACATACGACCACTGACTGGCCCAACTGACTGACCACTTGCGTGGCCATATCAAGCAGAGATTTGGATCTATTGGCCAGCTTTATCATTCAAAAGAAACATTTAACCTTAAATAAACGATATACATTTTTTTGGTGCCATCAGTCATTTAACTACCATTGTATTAATGAGAAAATAAAGCCTTCCCTTCTTAAGTGTACTACTAAATACTTCAAACTCAAAAGTATATTTAAGCAAACCGTTGACTATTTTTAAAAATTTTTCCTTTTTTTGTGATAACAGTTCCTTGTACTAACTAAAAAAACATATTGAAGCAAAATATATAGGTATATGTATTCAGATTACTGTACCACAACTGTACTAAAAAATTATATATATATATATATATATATATATATATATATATATATATATTATATATAACATTTTAGTACAGTTGTGGTACAGTAATCGGAATACAAGTATGGGATCAGTTATCTGGAAACCTTTGCTCTGAATTACAGAAAGGCCATCTCCCATAGGCACGATTTTATCCAAATAATCCACATTTTTACAAAGGTTTTCCTTTATAATAACAAAACAGTACCTTGTACTTGATTCTAATGAAGATATAATTAATCCTTATTGGAGACAAAACAATCATTTCTGGTTTATTTAATGGGGTTTCTAGTAGACTTAAGGTATGGAGATCCAAAAAAGATCCATTATCCGGAAAACCCCAGGTCCAACAGTTCTGGATAACAGGTCCCATACCTGTAATGGGGGGGGGGAGCTTATCTAGAAAGCACATATGCCAAGCATTCCTGAGAAAAGGTCCTATACCTGTACTTAATTGGATTTTCCAAATAATTTTTTCTGATCCTCACTTTTGAACTCCATTCATGCAATAAGACAATCAAGGTCACCGTCCTTCATTATTAAATCTTTTGTTCAGTCAAATAAAGGAAACAGTGGAAGTTCTAAGATAAAATAGTAAATGGAAGATCTCCATGTTATGCATGCAGTTTAATGTACCATCAGTCTAGTTAAGCCTTAGTTTAACTGGTTCCCCCAACCTGTCTCCACACTTTATGGCTTAGCACTGCTTTGTGTTTGGTATTATGATTCTTTACTGCTCATTGGGGTTGAATGTCTGTAGATCTAAAATGAAAAAATGTCAGTCACAGACTGGGGCATGAATCTGATTTGTGTCCAGGAAGCAGAGATTCAGTGCTTTTCTGTGTGCAGCACATATCATATTGTTTTTTTGTTTTTTTTTTGTGTATTCCTAATGATGATCTACTTCTTGAAATATAGCCATTCCAGGAGAGGCCGATATCCTTACTGGGTCACGTGGAGAGCAGCTGGATTTGCTGAACCGCTTGGATTATGTTCTTAGTAGCATTGTTGAGTTGCGCCAGGAAGTTGAAACCCTCAGGAGCAGTCTCCACGGGCTAGCTGAGGACATTGTTGGAGAAGTGAGGTGGGTGTCGACAAAGAAGGTCTTAATTTATTAATGTGCCAGATGAATCCAATGTTTATATTGATAGCTATCCTATATCCAAGTCCAGCTTTGCATCTAATCATCATTTGCCCTAATCATTATTTACTGTATTTCATATCTTTTTTTTTTTTTTTTTACAAGACCCTTTCTCATTCTCTTCTAAAGACTCAATAAAGAGCAGCAGACTCAATAAAGACCCTGTCTGTTTGTTGCTTACAATTTTGAGTTCTTATATCTTAAAGGGATTGTCAACTGAAGAAATAGCCTTTTGCCTAATAAGAAAAAACATAATTCTCAGCAACTTTGCAATATACATTCACTACACATCTTCTATGGTTTTTCAGTTATTTATTTATGTATTGCTATTGAAAGCAGTGTTTGTATGTCCCTTTCTATTCTGTCTGATGGCTCAGACCAGTGTCGGACTGGCCCGTCGGGATACCAGGAAAACTCCCGGTGGGCCCAGGTGACAGGGGGCCCTCATGCTGCTAAACATTTGGCCTATTTCATGGCCATTCCCTATTTATATGAGAACAAAGAGGCGAAATAGATGGAATAATAGATTATATTATGTAAAAAAAGAGACTAAGTGAATAGAGGTTGAGTGAAAAGGAAGAATTATGGTGCCCCTGGTCTAAGGTTTTTGGGTGGGCCCCTGGTGTCCCAGTCCGACACTGGCTCAGATGGTTGATACAATGTAAGACAAGGTGGCTGATTAAGGGCAGAGATACACATGGAGATTCGGGGAGATTAATCGCCCAGCAACAAATCGCCTCTTCTTCGGGCGACTAATCTCCCCGCATTACCTTCCCGCCGGCTAGAATCTAAATTGCTGGTGGGATGGCACTCTGAGCGATTTGTTTCCTAAGTTTCCTCGTGAGGCAACATTAAGCGACTTTGCAAAACAAAGCGCTTAGAGTGCCATCCCACCAGCGATTTGGATTATAGCCGGCGGGAAGGCAGTTCAAGGAGATTAGTCTCCCGAAGAAGAGGCGATTTGTCATCGGGCGACTGAATCTCCCCGAAACTCCACGTGTGTCTCTGCCCTAACAGACCTGTCTTTGCTGGGGAACCAAGACTTATGCAACATTGTTTAAAAAGTATCAACCAGGAGTTAAACAAATACTGCTTTAAATAGCAGTTTATTTGCAAATAACTTTAAAAGCACTGAAATTTTTTTTAAAAAATGTATATGGGAAAGTTGCTTAGAATTTTGTTTTCTTTTATTGGGCACATTTTAATTTTGGAGGTTGACTTGTCCTTTGAGGTATTAATTTACTGGTCAATCCTTTATACTGGCCCATGTACCGAAAGGATGGATAAAAAATGAATGGCTGTTCACCTTCCTAAATCTCTTTGAGGCTATCTTTACCTACATCATATCACACAGACTAATGGTTAGCTGCCTAACTGACTGGTATAGAATTCCATTCCAAGTACCAATCTAATCTAATCTGGGTCAGAAACCAGGCAGACAAAATATATATTTTTGTGTGAGTACTCCTCCTTTGCGGATATATATATATATATATATATATATATATATATATATATATATATATATAGCAAGCATAGGATGACAGCACTCCAAGGATTTAACAAGCAGAGTATAGTGTCAAAAATAGAATTACATTAACAGGGATATAATGCATCAACACAGAATATAGTACATCATAAGAATCAAATGAAGCATCCCAAGGGCAGTAATTCGTTAAGTCCTCGGGGGGCCACAGTGTCCCGCATACCTATAAGCACGGACCAATGGTAGAGATGTGCGCAGCACCGCACCTATGTGCGGCGCAGCCACTATACTACTGGGTCCCAGCCTTTCTATTTATGAAAGCCGTCGCACGTTGCTAGGGGAGATGGGCCAAGCTACCGATGGGAGTTCCCACCATGCGTGTCAATACGCACCGCCTCACTGACGTCTGTGTGGTGAATGACCGCACCCACCTCTGCAGGTCCATATATGGGCTGTACGACACGCCCCCATGCTCTCTGCATTATACGCGATATCATTCTGGCTTCTTGACATTTCTGGCGCACGATCATTGTGAATAGGTCTGAGATTTTACTCCACACCTGTATGTGCTTTTAATCTCCAAATATTTCCCCACACGGTTGGGGTCCCGTGGTGTCCTTCACGTTGTTTACTGTTGCCTAGCAACCCTGCTTGGCGCCAAATTGTTGTTTTAAGCGTTCCACTGTGCACTGTGTTCTGTATTCCCTGAAGAAAGTTCCTGTGAGGAACTGAAACGTCGGATCTAATAAACCTATTCTATTTTTGACACTATACTCTGCTTGTTAAATCCTTGGAGTGCTGTCATCCTATGCTTGCTACACATTCTTCACTTGGACTAGCACCCAGGTTATTTCCACTTCATGGTGTGCGGACTACACGCATTTTTGTATATATATATATATATATATATATATATATATATATATATATATAAAAAATTATTTATTTATATATTTCTCTCTCTCAGGATTTTCTTCAAAAAGATAAAGTGTTTATTACATCAACGTTTCGGCCCTCGCATGGGGCCTTTATCAAGATGCACAACATGCACAAGTGAAAGCTTTTTAAAGACTCACCCAGCTATCTTGTGCATGTTTGTATCTTGATAAAGGCCCCATGCGAGGGCCGAAACGTTGATGTAATAAACACTTTATCTTTTTGAAGAAAATCCTGGTGTGCTTCAGCTTTTTCTGCCTTTGGATATTTGATTTCTCAATTGCACCCAGGTATGTAACTTTTGAAGTGTGTGCTAAAGCCTTTCACAGCATATAGTTAGATAGATAGATAGATAGATAGATCCACTGAAACTGTTTTCTCAGTATTATTTTAATTTTATTTTGCTACTAGAACACACCTGGAGGAAAACCAAAGGACTCTGCGTCGGCGGAGATTCCTGCCCCACAGAGAGAGGACGGATTCTACAGGGTCCAGCTCCATTTATTTCACAGCTACCTCTGGTGCAGCACACACGGATGCAGAGAGTGAAGGAGGGTGAGTTGAAACACATTGTAACGGTAAAACATTGTAAGTTTTCCTCTTTTTTTGCATTATAATTGATGCAGCCTTTTTTTTATTTGTAGTTTTAACACAAAATTATAAATAAACCATCTACAACTTTTTTTGGTCATAGCCTCAGGCTTTTCTAAAATGAACTCTGTACAGGTATAAGATCTATTATGTGGACTGCTTGGGATCTCGTTTTCTAGACAAGTGATCTTTCTGTAATTTGGATCACTGTACCTAAAGCATGTCATCTTAAAATCATTTCAGCATTAAATACACCCAATATAATTGTTTTACCACCAATATAGATTCATGCAGCTTAGTTGGGATCAATTACAAGCTACTGCTTTATTATCACAGAAAAAAAAATCGGAATTATTTGCTTACAATGGACTTTCAGTCCCCATGATTGATTGCATCATTACATTGACGTAATTGCGTAAACATGACACCAAGTAAAGTCCTGCAGCATCTAGCCTGATAGATCCAGACCTGTATCCCGACCCGCATCCGCCATGCAATATGTCCCCCTGCCCAGAAGCGCTACCTGACTCAGTTAAATTACCTCCCACCTGGAACCTGCGAATCTAGAAATGACGTGATTCTGGTGCCGGATCAGCAGGGCAAGGGAAGAAAATTGCAGAAAATACAGGGGAGGGTAGTAGAGATCAGTCCTGCTCCTTAGTCGCATGTCAGGGAATCGGGGACCTTCTGCAAAACCCAACCACTTTGCGGGTATTCCATGGGTACCTGACCTGGTGCAGGACTCTAACACAGGGCACTACTAATACAGGTATGGGACCTGTTTTCCAGAATGCTCGAGACCTGGGGTTTTCCGTATAACGGATCGTTCCGTAATTTGGATCTTCATAACTTAAGTCTATTAAAAAATCATGTAAACATTAAATAAACCCAATCGGCTGGTTTTGCTTCCAATAAGGAATAATTCTATCTTATTTTGGAGCAAGTACAAGATACTGTTTTATTATTACATAGAAAAAGGAAATCATTTTCAAAAATTTGGATTATTTGGATAAAATGGAGTCTATGGGAGACAGCCATTCAGTAGTTCGGAGCTTTCTGGATAACCGGTTTCCGGATAACGAATCCCATACCTGTAATAAGGTTCTGTGCACTAAGTAATGATGCATTGCTTTTTTGTGAGGATTGCCATCTTTAAAACGCAGTGTCTTTCAGCCAAGTGTTGTGGTAATCATTACATTTGCATTGCAATCAATACTCATGGAAAGTTAACGCTCTTTTTCCAACAAAAGAAATGTTGTTTGGCCTTTTTACACCCATTCACAATGCATGTGTTTGCCATTTGGCTGATCCAATGAATTTTGATGTGAGAGCATTATTGCCAGGGTGTTTTTAAAAATGTCACGCAACGCATTTGCCTTTTAAACCTTTTTGTATCTCAAACTATAAGAAAAAAAAGATAAACAAAGCATAGTATCCACTTCTAATAGGGGTTACAGAATATTTATCAGAGGCTATGTGTCTCTATAAATACACACTTTTTTTGCCAGTAAATTACAGTAGCCATTTGCATTTGCTATCATATGATAACCTCTAGTATATACCAGGAGGATGCAGTAGAATTTTGCCTATAGTACCTGACTGAAGCACCATTTATTGCATTGATTTCCTCCAAATAATCAACCAGAATGATTGAATTGGCCATACATGGACAGCATATGTCTCTACCTAGAAGAACATCAGATTAAACTGTAAGCCTTTATGTTAACTTTTAGTATGTTATAGAATGGCTATTTCTGAGCAATATTTCAATTGGTCTTCGTTATTTTTTATAACTTTTCAATTATATGCCACCTTCTTCTTTTCAGCTTTCAAATGGGGGTCACCGACCCCATCTTAAAAACAAATGCTGTGTAAGGCTACAAAATGCATAGTTATTATAACTTGTTATTACTTATCCAATCATGTCATATAGAAGTCAATGGCAGAGGCCTCTTGAACCATTTGAAATTAGCCTTCATGATGTTTCGAGTTTTTTCCAAGGGTTTCGGCCATAAAAAGAACAATGAATGCAGCAATTCGATTGGTTGCCATGGTTTACTGCCCATGGGCAAATTTGCCCAGTGTTAATAAATGACCCTCAATCAGTTTGAGTCTTTGGGCTTGTTAACCCCAAACTCGCAGAATCAAGTTTTTTCTTAAATTAGAAACAATGGCAGTCGTTAGTTCATTCGAGGTCTAAAAGACTCTAAAATTCGACCTTTCATAAATAACCCCCTAAAAATGAATCATAGGTGAACAATGCCTTTATTTTGCTTTTATTTTCTAGCTAAGAGAAAAATGACTTTTAGCCTGACAAATATTGTTTCTGGGCTGGTTGCCAATTAAATGTGGTCCAAAAGTGGTCTTGTATGACTTGCAGTCAACTGGGGATCTTCTGCTAGCCAAGTGTAGTCTGTTTGCTGAGAGGTAAAACTGGAAATAAAACAACTTGAATATTAAAAAAGTAAGTGAGGGAGGGCTTTAATAATATACTGGCTCCAAAGCAAACTAAGTTGAACATTTGGTTTGGCTCATATTCTTGCAAAGAGGTTAATTTTTTGCTTCCTTGTCTTACAGGATGGTCCCTCGAGGCTGTTTCAACAGTTTAATATCTTTTGACGTTTAGCTAATGCCAAACAATAGAATACGCATTATTTTTTAATTCCCATGTCTGAAATAGCCTGCAGGAAAGCAAAGAAATGCTGCTGTTCAGCACTTTGCAGGCCAAAGGTCTGTAAGAAATTGTAACAACTCAATTGGCAGTGCACTTCCCCTGAAGTGTTGTGGGGCTTATTATTATTAACACATATTTATAAAGCGCCAACATATGCCGTAGCACTAACAGGAAATGTTTGTCTTAATTCAGTAAGATATAACCATTATTTTAAGCGTATCGGCCTGTTCAAGCTCTGTTCGCAGAGAGGGTTGAGGGACAGGGCAAACATCTGCATAACTCCCTATGTGTTGTGGATTACATCGATACTTTTCTAATATCCGTAGGTTTGCTTATTCGGTGCCCTCGTTTCATAACTTTGGGTCCCCTGACATTGCTGAACTTCAACTCCCGGCATATCTGTATGCTGAATAATGCAGGATTTGTAGTCTAGCAGCATGTAGAGACCAGAACCTACGCTGTCTCCTTTGCAGTGAAAGGGTGTTTAAATTTGCCGTTCTTTATAAATAGCTTTATTCCCCCCCCCCCTCAACTGTTGGAAAGTGTTTAGAATCAGCGCAGATTGTGACTAATGTTTATATTTGGAGAGGAGACGCAAGGTTAATGTATCCCGCTGATTAATAATTCCGGACGCAAGTCATCCAAGCATTTTAACAAAAACAACACTCTGAGAAAAAAAATGAATGCCAGATGTTTGGCTTCAGCTGGTACCCTGTTCGCTTGGCACACATGCCTCTTAAAATACTAGTCATACGCTGTTATTAAAATTATTATCAAGTTGACTTTGGCATTCATCAATTAATCTTGGTATTAGGAGGTATCTTAGCTGTTTCTGTGCAAAGCAGGCTGTTAGCAGTTGACAAACACAATCTAGAATGTATTTTGCTACTTTTTTCTGACCTATACGGACACCGTCTAGTGTGCAGATCTATCAAGAGTCGAATTTTCGAATTCTTTTTTAAATGAATGAATTTGATAACATTTTTTGATTGGGGGGTTATTTATTAAAAAAAATCGAATCTAAAATCTAAAACTCGGACGAATTTTACCGACCCGAAAACTAGAATCGAATCTGATTCGAATTCGACCAATGTTGAATCAAGTTTTTCCTCCAAAAAAAACTCGAATGTCAGGAAGGCTACAGACATCTTCAATCTTCACTGGAACGCTCCCATTGACTTATACATGAATTCGGCAGGTTTTAGGTAGCGAATATTAAAATTTGAAGTCTCAAAGTTCCAGAGTTTGATAAATTTCAAAAATCAAATTTGATTTTCTTTTAAAAATTCTAATTGAGTTTGGATAATTCACTAGTCGAATTTGACAGTTTAGACCATGAAAAAAAAATGTGAAAATTCGAATTTGAATTTTCAATTCAATCCTTAATAAATCTGCCCCTAAATTACCACACAATTTGGCCATACAGGCCCAGATGTAGGAGGCATAGTTGAAATTGGCTAATCAGACCAACCAAATGTGTGCACTTTATATACAGGTATATATACAGGTATGGGATCTGTTAACCCAGAAAGTTCTGAATTATGGGAAGGCCTTTTCCCACAGACTCAATTTTCATCAAATAATTCTAATTTTAAAAAATGAATTCTTTATTCTCTGTAATAATAAAACAGTAACTTGTACTTGACCCAAACTAAGATATAATTAATCCTTATTAGAGGCAAAACCATTATATTGGGTTTGCTTTATCTGTAATTATGTGTTTTTTAGCTGATTTTTTTAGCTGATCTAAAGTATGGTGATCCAGATTACGGAAAGACTCCTTTCAGGTCCTGAGCATTCTGGATAACGGCTCCCATACCTGTATGTGATATATGTACAGGAGCTGTTATCCATAATGTTTGGGACTTGGGGTTTTCCAGATAAGTTTTCCATAATTTGGATTTCCATATCTTAAATCTACTAAAAAAAACCTTGTGATGCACAATAAAAGATAAAATAACTGGAGTACAGATCAGTCTTGCTACTGTATACATATAATTGACCAAGCACCCAAAATTGAATCTATTGGACTGAGTGTGAATACTTTGGACTTTTATAGATAGATAGATAGATAGATAGATAGATAGATAGATAGATACTGAGAGATAATATGATATGTATGCTCCAAGGAAGAATTTGTGCAGCATCAGATTCTAAACACCCTCTGTGCCTTCTTAGCTACAGTACTGCATACGCTGAATCAGATTTTGAGCGTGAAAGCAGCAGAGCAAGTGAGGCAGAGGAAGAGGATGAAGTAAGCTGTGAGACTATACGGACCATGCGCAGGGACTCGGTGGACCTGGTCACAGATGATGATGATGATGATGAAGCCACAACCATCGCCACTGACCCTGTAGATGAGGAGCTGACACTATTGCTACAGAAATCTGATGAACTACATTCTGGAAGCACTGAGCAGCAAAGGGAAGGATTCCAACTCTTGCTTAATAATAAATTGCTGGTATGTATATATATTTTTTAATTAATTTTTTTTTTGTTTTACAATTCTCTTGGTATAGTGGTTAAACTGGTCTTGCTCGTGACAGACCAATTCTTGCTTGCCAAAAAGTTTGCTAGGCCATAATTAATGAAAGACGGGAACAATAAAATCTTTCCTTACTCCACTTGCAGATGACAGGGTTTAAAGAGAAAGCACGCATTCAATAATTTTTTTTTTTTTTTTAAAGGAAACAGTTCAGTATAAAAATAAAAACTGGGTAAATTGATAGGATGTGCAAAATTAAAAATGTTTTCAATGTAGATAGTTAGCCAAAAATGTGACTGGATGTCTAACATAACAACACAACTTCCTGCTTTGCAGCTCTGTAACTCTGAGTTAGTCGGCGACTTTAAGGAGGGCCACATGGGACATAACTGTATAGTGAGTTTGCAATTGATCCTCGGCATGCAGCTGGATGAATTATTTTGGCACTTACTAGTGTATTAACCCTTTGGGGAATTGAGCACCACTACTGTTGCCTTTTGCCACCAGAACTTCCCGTAGCTTATCCCATTAATGATATGATTTACATGACCTTATCTGGTTGAATACGATCTATCTTCTAAGCATTGGGAGTATACTACTGAATGCAGCTAATGATGCGCTCCTCCTTTTCGTAATTTTAATCGTTCGTGATTTTTCACCTTTGGTTTATTTTAATTAAAACAAATAAAGGTTAAGTTTTAGCTCCTGTCATGGGACTCACTGAATTATAAATGGGGTGGTGCAATTTGGGGGTCATTCTTTTTTCTCCTTTGAACATTTATACATTACATGTTTCACTAACTAACTATATTGAAAACATTTTTAATTTTGCACATCCTATCTATTACCCAGTTTTTATACTAAACAATTCCTTTAACTATTTGCCTTTCTTTCATACAATTCCTTTAACTAGTTGCCTTTCTTTCTTGCCTCTTTCAAGTTTGGAATGTTACAGTGTTGACTGGTACAAACCTGCTTGCAGAAATTCACCCAAGTCAACCAACAAGCTTCCAGTGCTTTTTTGCACCATTATAGTGCAAGCTATGTCTTTTTCTGTGGGATATTCTACAGAGAGGCAGAATTAGCCAGTCCTACACAAATACTCATTCTTCTGTTGGCCTGTCTGGTCTGTAGCCATTACACCAAAATCATCAGCTCATTGGTTCTTTCCATGGATAGGCCTTTTTCGTTGTCAAATAGTTGCCGTCTCTACTAACGTTTTAATATGTTAATAGGTAATTATTTGTAGTTTGGATACTATTGTCCTTTCTAATAGGTGGGAAAGATCTCTGTATGACTTTTAAGGCAAGATACTGAACAGTCATGGGCTTATGTAATGATGGACTTTAGAAAGATTTCTATTTTTTTTCTTAACCAGAAGAACAGCAGCCTCTTTCTTTCTCTTAACAACTTCCTTGACTTCTTGGTGGTCAGAATGATTAGAAAATGACCAGCAGGTGGCGGTGTTGTAACAAAATTCATTCACGTTAACAGTACATGTTTCCCTTAATATCTTGGAATTAAAAAAAAAAAAAAATGATGAATGTACATTGCAAAAGTTTTTAGAATAGCACCCTTATCAATTTTACATTTACTCATCCTTTAAGATGAACTTTTAAAGGGCTTCCTGACTTTCCCATCCTTAGCTTGGTGAACTAACCTGGAATTAGTCATCTGTCTTGATATTTTACTAGTCTTATGGATTCAAGACGTTGCAGCATGCCCCGTCTGATGTAGCTAGACCTTCAATATGCTTTTGTCTGTTGCTTTGTTATTACATACTTTATGTGCCTGGTTCAAAACCAAGAAAAGCATTACTAAATAATGCAAAGGTGCCACCAACAGGTCCTGATATCCTTGGTAATTAATTTTTTTGAGAATGATTGCATTCCTAGGTCTGCTTATGCCACCCCCAATATGTACCTCTTTTGTGCTTTGAGTAGGGCAAGGGTGCAGGGCAAAGTTTGTGATTTTTTTATGTATGTTGCTATGGATTGGAAGCCTTGTTACACCAGAGGTAATTAGTCAACGTACACATATGCCTGTCTGGTCTGTTTGTAATACAGATTTATTATTATACAATTCAATGATTTATTTTTTTTTCTATTCAAGTATGGAGACCATCAAGAGTTTCTTTGGCGTTTGGCACGGTCATACAGCGATATGTGCACCATTGCAGAAGATGCGCAAGAAAAGAAATCCTTCGCCAGTGAAGGTAAATAAAATACTACTTATTTACTTCATTTATTAAGGGAAATCACTAAATGCAATGTGTTTGGGAACTTAGAAACCATTCTGTCAATATATATATATTATATATATAACAAACAAGGGAAAGTTGTGCTCACCACTAGTTTTTAAAATCATTAGGCGGGGGTGCAATGAGGCTGTGACCACAAAATACATATAGACAAATACAAGAGTCCTCTGCACTCAACCCATTATCAATATATTTAAGACAGAGACATTTTGTGCATACTGCTACTGAAAAATGCCTTACCCTTTAAACAAAACAGGGATTGTTTGTCCATATATTGCAATATATTTAAGCTGGCCAACTACGTCAAAGTCATCCCATATCTGGCCAGTCCTATGCTCAATTTTCATCTGATTCATTAAGAATTCTATGGTTTAATTATACATTTTATAAAAGGGATGAATACGTTTTACCTGCAACTTACTAGCTGCTTTCAAAGTAAAACTCCCAAACTTGGCTGCCCTTTTATTAGACACCAGTGGGATCACCTGACTATAATTGGAGAGGGTGGGAGCTACAACATGGAGCTGGTCACTGCTCTTGTAGAACTATAACAAACAAGGGAAAGTTGTGCTCACCACTAGTTTTTAAAATCATTAGGCGGGGGTGCAATGAGGCTGTGACCACAAAATACATATAGACAAATACAAGATTCCTCTGCACTCAACCCATTATCAATATATTTAAGACAGAGACATTTTGTGCATACTGCTACTGAAAAATGCCTTACCCTTTAAACAAAACAGGGATTGTTTGTCCATATATTGCAATATATTTAAGCTGGGCAACTATTGGCCTTGAGAAAGGTCCCTGAGAGGACCGAAACGTCACGTTGGCTGTAAATGCATTTTCAATACACTTGAATTTTTGCACAAAATATATCGGTGTTGCTGGTGGTCTTTTCTACTATATATATATATATATATATATATATATATATATATATATATATATATATTGCTTGTCCTTTTAGAGTTTTGTTCTGGAAGAGGATTGTTCTTAAAAGAGGATTGTCTGCTAAAGATAAATGTAGTCCAAATTGCTGATTGCAAGTTGGGGTGCTTTAGGGGTTGTCATTTAAGTAGAACATTTTGTAGTCTCGTGTATAATAAAAATGTTTCATGTTTGTTAGGGAAAGATACACAGGCACATGGAATCACTTAACCAGAGACATTTGCCAGGTTCGGGCCAGTGAGAAGTTTATCAGGAAACATGAGGCATGGCATAGATACATTATTGCTCCCTACACGCAGGGCTCAGTCTCTCTGACATATTTTTCATATAATCTGGTTGAAGTTTTGTCTTGCTGTGTATTTTATTGTAATAAAGGCAAACAATAGAAAAAGAACAATTGAACTGTATTTTGAGTCATACCCTCAGCTTTAATCCATTTGCAGCAAAGTAGGAACCCAGTTCAATTCACTAGGTACAACTGTATCTCACCTTAGAGGAAGGTTTTGTTCATCCCACGGGTTACTCTGTGTTAGTATCCCAAATGATAAATCAAGGAAATTTGTATATTTGTGGGATAAATCCAGGCAGTCAATTGAAGCTGCAAAATTTTGCCTGGATTTATCCCACAAATATACAAAGTAGGAACACAATTCATTTGAATTTCTCTTTATTTATTTAAAACAGGGGTGCCCATACTTTACTAATGTGAGGTCTACTTTTAGTGATGTTGTCCCATTATGATCTACATCCATAATATCATTGTTAGCATTCTCTTCCATGGAAAATATTACTTAAATATTATATTGATTTATAAGAGAATTTATATTGCTATATTTAAAAAGCAACCATTTCTTATGTAACCTTAACATAATAAATATGTGCATGAAAAGAATGAAACAGGAGGGTGATATAGACAAGCGGTTTGTTGACAGTGTCTTGAGATCTACTGACTAATCGCCGCGACTTTCCATGACCAATCTTCCCCGAATGCCTCCCCTCGCTCTGCGCCTGGCTAAAATGAAAAATCGCCTGCGCTAATCACACGCGGCGATTCGTTTTCCGAAGTCGCCCGAAGTTTCCTCGTGAGGCGACTTCAGAAAACGAATCGACGCGTGTGTTTAGCGCAGGCGATTTTTCATTTTAGCCAGGCCCAGAGCGAGGGGAGAAAAGTCGCGGCGATTGGTCTAATGGTAGATCCCGATCTACTTTTTGGACACCCCTGATTTAAAAAAATGTCAAAACACTGGCACCCATGAGATTGGACACTTTGTCTGTTGGGTTTTTAGTAGCCTAACAAGTGTAGCCAAATCATCAGAAATCATCATCCATTCTCTCTTGCAGAGTTGCCTTAAACTACTTTAGGTAATTGTAACGTAACATCAATTGAACAGGCACTTTTTGGGCATTTCTTATAGAAGGTAGTCGTCAGGGATTTGGCCTCAGGCAGCAGGCTTGGGATCCCTTATGTGGAAATCCATTAATAAGGAAGCTCTGAAATACAGGAAGGCCATCTCCATTCTTTCCTTTTTCTCTGTCATATACTTTATGGTAACTTAGTTGCTTGAATCCATGTTGGTGACAATATTGTTGGGTTTCTTTAATGTTTGAATGATTGTTAGCACATTTAATATATGGTGATCCAAATTACAGAAAGAACCTTTATCTAGAAAAAAACTGGTCCCAAGCATTCCGGATAATAGATCCCATACCTGTGATAAAACACAAATATAATGCCGCATCCAAAGTGCTCAAAACCAGTAGCCTATTGGCAGATTTTGATTGGCACAGTTGAAAGCAATGGTATTTGCCATGTATGTGGCAGGCTACCACAACATCACATCAGCAGACATTGCAGCGAGACATAGGTCAAGCTTAACCTGAACTAGGTATCCCATTCTTGTATATATATTTACCAGTTGGATGAAAGATACCGTTTGAGTTTGTGTGTTCAGATGATGTTGTACACAGGCTTTAGCTCCTAGTACAGTACCTTCAAGGCAGAAAAAAAACATGTGCTTGGGACTAATAACAGCATATCTGGTTTATCTGCAGGGAAAGAAGAGGCAGAAGCTGCTCTTCAGAAAGGAGACCAAAATGCTGAATGCCACAAATGGTACGTATCAATTTCCTACGGTTCAAGGTCATCTGCGACTCTTCATCCCACCGCAGACATTGTACAGCACTAGCCGTGCACTGCCCACACACTTCTTGAAAAAGCCTCATCTGTTCTTGCTCTCCCAACAGATGTCATTGTTTTCTTTTGCAAGGAGTGTGTGCTTGGGTAACAGACAGCTCATCCAGATAAGGGTGTTTTGTTATGCGACTCAGCCAGCTAATTAGGTGCTCTGGCAATTTTGACAGGATGCCTGTAACTTGTAAAACGGAGACAGAAAATTTCTTGGATTCTGTGTTTTTTTTCATCTCTGCTATTGCAGTGCATTCTATTGCTGGCAGTCAATGGAGAGCTATGTACTGCCATTCCTTGCTAAGTTTCATATTCTACCCTGAATATTGTGCCATGTTATTGCTATGTAACAGGATCAGGCGTTACTAGATGCGATTTCACACCATGCTTCGGCTGTTCTGTAGTATGTTCTGTAGTAGACTCAATTATTGAGAATGCATTTGTTTTTTTTTGGGGGGGGGTTGGTAAAATTCCAGAGATATTCCAAAATAAATTTAGTCAATGTTCTTTATGTATCTTCCTACTGCAAGCGATCTGATGCATGCAGACATGGAGATGAGAACTCATTGTATGAGCGCTCCCCCGGTGGGCTTTCTCTCAAACAGCTGGAGACAATCCTTCACCACTAGTGTGACTCGTATGCCTTAATTTCACACTGCAAAGTTTTAGGACTATATACAGTTTTATCTTGTTTGGTGAAAGCAAAGGTTATGGGCACCCCTGGCCAAACAACATTTAATTTTGTAAGTGAAAAATAGGAATCAGCATGTTAAAAAAAAAAAAAACAACATACAGCATCTGTAAGTATAAAATATAAAACCTAATTTTTATGGAATGCTTAAGTAATAAATACACATTGCACTTTGTGCCTTTTTTGCAAATTGTACTTTTTGTATATGAGCCCTAAAAGCACTTGCTGCAGTTAGATAAGAGACAATAATAAAAAAAAACTGAAGAATCCCTCCCAGATTCAGAACACTACTGAACAAATGCACTCACAAGCTCTATTTATTTTTTTTTCTTCTCTTTAGGACTCTTCTTTCTATGGTTTTAATTACCCCAATTCCCTTCAGTGTCCAGCTGCAGTCATGGGATGTTTTTTTATTACATCTGACAGCCCTTTATATATCTGAGCACGGATATGATCACTAAAATAATACTCTACTTTTTTTTAAACAAATTTAACACAGTAGGCCCCTATCCCTTACCGGGTTAAAGGGAATTGTTCACCTTTATGTTACCTTTTAACATATGGTACATGGATGCATTTGAGGCAACTTTTCAGTTGGACTTCATGTATTTTGTATAGTTTTTCATTTATTAGAATTACTAGGCTGCCTGTTTTATGTCTGCAATTGAAAAAGCTATCTGCTCGTTGAGAGTCACTGACCCCGACTTTGAAAACTGTTGTCAACATCATACTAAAGGATCGTTGTAAAAGTTAAAAGGGAAATTTCGTGCCAAAAAAGACTTTCTCACACAGATTTTTTTGATGTTTATCAGTTTTCTCCTGTTTTGTCATCTGAACAACTGGTGGGGGGAGCTCAGAGGAGCTGAGATAATTCTGCCCAATGAGGCACACTATTATTTCATTCATGGAAGCATTCTGTTACTGGACTTCTTGAGCTTGGTTAATACATTCATTTCAGTGGAAGTATATGGGAATGTTGGGCAGCTCAATTCTGCAGTTTTCTCATTTGGAATTAAAACTGTTATTAGTTTGTTGAGTCTCACTGACCCTGAGAAAGACAAAATAAAGGGTTAAGCTGGCCATAGACGCAAAGAATCGAGGATTCGTATGATTTTCGGACCGTGTGTTCGGCGGAGATCGGTCGTTTGGGTCGATCGGACAGGTTAAAAGATTTCTGTCGGCTGTGGGTATTATCTCTGCGTGTATTGCCGATGGTACGTTTTTCAGAGGGAGACTGTCGCTAGGTTTGGTCGGACATAATTTTCGTACGATTGCTGTTAGGGGCAGAACATCGGCTGATCTGTTCTTTTGTACTTTATTTGATCGGAATGGTTAATGAATGGTAAACGATGATTCGTACGATCGGATCTTTGCGTCTATGGTCAGCTTTAAAGAGAGTCGATTGAGATGTTCTCTCCTGGCTTGCATGTTTTTTTTTTTATTCTTTGAGAACCCCGGTTTCCTGCAACACTCCAAAAATATACAGGCGGTTTAATTAGTTCCTGATAAAGTTATCTATAGTGTATGTGATAGGTACCTTAGAGTGGGGCAGAGGCTGATGTAAATGATGTGTTATCTCTAAAGAAATGAGTAATATGCTACCACTATATAAATGAAAGATAATAAGCTGCCACAGAGCATAATTGGTTATTTTTGATAACCACATTGCTTCAAAGTCTGTCCCCGTTGCTACATAAGTATGAAAAGGTGCAAGTCCTTCCACTAAAGTTAAAGAGGCATCTGGAAGAAACAGAAACTGTGTTAAAAGTCTGGCACATTTCTAGAAAACCAGTAACAAGAATCTACTGCTTAAATGGCTCCGTGCAAACCTTCTGTGTCCTTGTTAAAATGTCACTCGTCAATCCCCCTTCGCCTCGGAGCAGATGCAGCTCTTAAGGAAAAGGGATCCCACCTCCCCAGCATCACCTCCCAGCAGATGCTGCTCTTAAGGAAAAGTGTCTCCCACCTCCCCTGTAGTTTATAAAGAGGCACAAATTTATTGCTTGTCTCACAGCAGCATTCCGTGGTACAATCCACTCCAAAGTGCAGCATTTAATAATATAAACTTTATTCAAAGCGCGCCCTGTAACCCGTGTAATAGTGTTTCCATCTGGAAGCACAACACATATTTTTTTCATTCCTCTTTGTCTTTGTAATGCAGAGCAGGCTTGACTGGGGTTACTGTGGTTACCCCTACTTAATAAATTGACAATATTAGAATGCAGGCTACTTTTTCTTTGTCCATTCAATAAGGGCTACATTATAATCCCTCTCCCAAGTAGCCCATAGTAACCAGATATTTGCTTTCAACAAAGCAGATACAAGCAACCTTCAGCCTTGTTGATGTTGAACTACACCTCTGAGAACTCCACCAACAGCCTAAGGAAATTCATGATCGCTCCAGGGTTTGAGCATCCATGCTGCTTGTTAGGGGCCCAAACATAGACTGATGATTGTGTAGTTGTGATGATTATTACACATTTTAAACCGATGGCATTTGAGCCACTTTTAGTTGATTACATGGCTTTGTAATTGGATTCCATCAACTTATAGATGAGCCCAGTTATATCTTTACCAATATTTCAAATTCTACTCCTCATTAAATATGGCCATAGGTTACATGAAGGAGAAGAAAAGAAAAAGTTTGACCCATATTTTTGACAAAGCTTGCGTATAGTGAGTGAAACACACGTCAGGTGCCGATAGTTTTTAGTTTATTAGGAAGGGTGATGGGAATACTTTGGAAGGGTGGATGCGGGCAGTTCTTGTGTCGTTTTGGGGCTGAACTCTGCAGAATCGGTTGCAGGCAGGACTCCGTTAATTCCGGGAATGACATCTGAGATGTCTTTACTATCTTAGGTAGGCCCGGACTGGTAATATGTGGGTTCTGGCAAATGCCAGAGGGGCTGCTGTAAGGTCCCATAGACAGTCGCTATTTAGTGGGCTGGTGGAGGACTATTTGGGCCTCTGCGTACTTGAAATGCCAGGGCCTATTATGACTCCCAGTTCGGACCTGAGATTAGGTAACGGTGTGAGTGGAATAGAGGGCCAGCTTTCACACACTCACCTGTCACTCGCATTAGGGAGCTGCATTTTGTTGCTTAAGAGATCAACAAGACATTGGCAGCACTGATTCATATATACGGCTCTGTATGTGCAGAGGACTGGGTTCTGTCTCTGTTCATGTTTGCGACCTCAGCTCCCTGACACTAATGTACAACTAATAGGGTCTGATTCCTATAACATCTGTATATACCCAATACCGCAATAATTACCCAAAACCCCAGAATAAAGGATATGCAGTTTTGTGACTTGAGAACAGTCACTTATTGGTGTTTTAATCCTCTGAAATCCGTCTATAAGCTGGAGACCTTTGAGTCGAATTCAGCTTTGCTCTCCTAATGGTATTTTAACTTTGCCGTTTTCTAGACACTATTTTTTTCTTGATAATTAAAGGTTACGTTTTAATAGTATTCGCATGGTGGGAACCGTTGACTGATACAGTGGGGGGTGCAAATATATGGGTCAAACTTTTTTCTTTTTTTCTCCTTCATGTTACCTATATAGCCATTGACCCTGCACACAACTTTTTTGTTTTTCATATTCCATCTAATAGAGGGTGCTACCATCTGTTTTCTGCATATATACACTTAATATGGCCTTACACATGCCGTTGTAAAGGAGCATCTCCATGTGAAGGAAATGGGGCGTGGCTACCAGACCAGGTTCACTTGGGAGGGGGGAGCAGCAGTTTAATGTACATTTAAAGGCATCCCTAGAAACCATTTGGAGAAGCGCTTAGTGAATCGGCTTTGATCAGACTATTCGTATTGTATACATTGGACCTTAGTCTGTTATCTCAAGGGCAATCCTTTAAGCTTACTAGCCATCGGGTCAAATGGATGGAAGGATGTTGGCCAAGTATCAGAGATTCATTGGTTATCTAAATGGATCTGTGACTTGTCTCACTACCAATAGTGCTATAAATACCCAGATGGTCAGGTACTGAGGTCATGATCGGCCAAATGGCCATACCAAATCTGTGCATGTACAGGAAAATGATTGGCTTCTCTGTGAGTCCAGGCTAGGGCCTGTCGGGACCAAAATCAGCCTGTTGAAAGCCGCAGCTGATCTCAGCCCCTACCGTGAGCTGTATCCTCCTCCTTCATTTATGTCCGGAACCCTTGTGTCAGCTCCTGAGTGAACACACTTGGCGGATTTCAACGCCAAATGCAAAGTCTCATGTTCCTTCATTCACGTCGGGAACCCTTGTGTCGGCTTTGGAGTAATCACACCCGGCGGATTTCAGCACCAAATGCAAAGTCTCATCGCCGAAATCCGCTGAGTGTATTCGCTCCGGAGCCGAAACAAGGGTTCTGGGCGCAAATGAAGAAGGAGAAAACTGCTCAAGGTAGGGGCAAAATCGACCTGCAGATTTCAGGAGGCTGATTTCGGCCCCGTCATTCTTAGCCTTATTGTGTGCTGCTGACTAATGGAAATGGTTGTCCTTGTGTTTATTTTTGATACTTAATCAGATACTGGTCTGCTTACTTCCTGTGGTTTTCCTACAGAGAAACACTTGTGGTCTAGTGTCTCCTTAATTGCTACTTCTATAACCTTCTGTTCATTTTTTTTTTGTTCTCATAATCATCAAGGTCAACAGAACTGGGGAAAAGTTACATAATTGACTCCAGCACTTAACAATCTGCAATACATTTCACTGCAAGTACTTGCAAGGCACAATTTAGAATCTAAGCTCGTTAACATACTAGTGGAATTAGGTGTTGTTTCTGTAATGTGGTTTCTAAATACTCTGGTAGGACTGAAGACTGCATACTGTCCCAGCCAACAGCACCAGATGCTGTTACTTATTTCTCTTGGCTTTGGTCCTGTTTGTTAAAACCATACGGGAAGTGCATTGTCACCAACTGGAATCCAAAGAGTATGTCTTCAGCACAACTTTGACTCATTTTTGTTTTTTCTCTTTAACCCTTTTCTTTTTGACAGGGAAAATAGGGCCACATTCAGGTTGGTTTGAATTTTGTAGAAAATAAAGTAAAATGAATAAAAGTAGACAAGTTCTTGATCAATCCTTTTTGCACCAGGTCTCTTTTTTTGATTGTTATGAGGAACCAGAGGACTGATTGTAGGTCAAAGGAAATCCATTGCCCTGAAGTTTAACATGTAGAGAGCCATTGATATGGCATTTGCAAGGTTGCCAGAGAGAGCAGCATTTCAGTCAATAGTGCTAATTTGCCACTGCTACCATTGACTTCTGGTGCAAAAATAAGAATGGCCTACAAGAGATTAATCTTGAGAAATAGTGCCATGAATCTGCTAGACATTTGAGGATCTACTATAGATATGATCCACTGGCCTCTTTTTCTTCCAAGCTGAGGAATTTCCAGTTGAGCAGGAACATCATATCCCTCATATTAGTTAATGAGATGGTGGGCATGTTTGAGCCAAAGGCAAGTACTTACACACAGGCACTTCACTGATGTTGAATGGCGGATACAGTAGCACCAGGGCTGGAGAGCAGTGCACGCCAACATCATGAGAATCTGGGGTGCTGTTACAGGACATTATAAGGCTATGGAAGTTTGCTTATTTCAAAAGATGTGTCTTCAGTTACCTTAAGTAAAGTGGAATATGTATAGCAAAATCTTTTTATACGGGATAAGAGAAAAAAAACATGCCCATGTCAATGCCCTTATTTACGACCCATGTAAAATCAATGATGAGGGTGATTTTTAATATTCCCTTTGACAAATCTAAAGGAAAAATACATTTAAAAAAATTTAGTTGTGGTGCTTTCATTCCACATTCAATTGTAACTAGGACGTACATGTTCAACAAAAGATTAGTGATGGTATGTGGCACCCCCCCATCCATCAGTGGCCTAATATACACAAATGTTTATTCATCAACACATCTGTATTTGTTCATATCACTTGGAGCGGCCATGAGTGCACTAAGAGTTAACCTGTTCCATTGCCCATGTTATCTAGTAATATCAAGACATCCAAATCAAGAAATGTGGTTAACTGCTTGCATAGCTTATTGAAACCTATCTATCTATGAATCATCTATTCATTCAACTCCCAGTGGAGTATAGGGCATCTGTTAAGTCTCTCCATTCAGATCTATTTGTTGCTATTCTCTTGATCTCATTCCATGTTTTTCCCATCTTTATAATTTCTTCTTCCACTGATCTTCTCCATTTTGGAGACCATCCCTCCTCTATCTATGAATAGTATCCCTTTAACATCTATGTAATTGCTTGACATACTTGATGGCACTTACGCACTTCTATTCTTCCTTGACTGTGGGTGGCCTATCGAATTCTTTCATCTGTGGGCTTCCCGTGGTTTTTTTTTCCTCTCTTTGCTATCATTTATTTTCCTTTGGTAGCCCACCTGCTGTACAAGTCCCTTGCTTCCACAAAAG
This sequence comes from Xenopus laevis, assembly GCF_017654675.1. Lineage (NCBI taxonomy): Eukaryota > Metazoa > Chordata > Amphibia > Anura > Pipidae > Xenopus > Xenopus laevis. Next base: position 108,360,530 of record NC_054385.1, on the reverse strand, counting down.
TGTTACAGGTCATACGAAGGAAAAGACCAGTCCCATTAATAGCTAAAGCTCGGAAGTCAGTAGTCACACTAGCTGGATGGGAGAGGCTTATATGACTTAAAAAGCAGTCTTGTATTTATCTAGCTTTTACTGAGGTCATTTTCCTCTTGGCTGTTATCCAGCTATTTCCTTTATTTCAATCTAGGTTATGAAACATGTTTACCCTGCACAAGAATTCTACTTTATAACGTAATTTCAGTAGACTAAGGGGCAGATTTATCAAGGGTCGAACAGAAAATCCAAATTAGAATTTTCGAATTGTTTTTTTGGTCAAAACTCACAAATTAAAATTGTGAATAATCCATACTCGAATTCAAAATTCAAGATTTATCAAACCTTTACCCTGGGAATAATTCGAATTTGACTATTTGCCAACTAAAACCTACCGAGTTCATCTATAAGTAAAATGGGAGAGGTCTAGTGAGCCATTTGAAGATGTTAATAGCCTTCCTGACATCTTAAGTTTTTTCAGAGAAAATTAGATTTTTCGGGTCGGTAATATTCATTTGAGTTTTAGATATTCAATTTTTTTTTAAATAACCTCCCAATCGAATTTCGAGTATATTTGGATTTATTAGAGTAAAAAAAAAAATTCACATGAATTTGAAATTTGACCTTTGATAAATGGGCCTCTAAGCATTGTTTTACCTTAGTGCAATAAAATTCATACCTGTTAGACAAAGCATTACTGCAGCACATGATAAATCGCGATGAATGCGCTCCATCTTCGATCAGGGTGCAGAATTTTTGCTTTCCCATTAAGTACGATGCACAGCCACAAATACCTCAGCATCAAATGTAGAAATACTGAGATAACGGTGTGGGGTTTTTCTAAACTGGTCCATTGTTTGGTAAAGCACAAACAGAAATGGAAAGAGCACAAATAAAAAAATTGAGAGTGATACATTTTGGACCCCTTCAGGCCCAGTCAGCAGCCTGTTAGCCTTTTTATATGGGCCTTCCAATTGATCTTGCATAAAATTGTCCCGATATCTATTGGGCAAGTTTGAAAATCCACATTAATGCCCGATGGGTTTTGCTAGGCCCTGCAGTATCCTCCAATCATTTGCCACCAGGCCAGTGATCAGATTATCCTGATTTACCACAGTGGGTGGGTGGCCAAATCGCTCTAAGATCTGCTTTCGGATATTGAGCTGTATCTTACCAACCTATGACAGAGTTGTATAGACAGATTGCACAAATATCAGAGGTATTGCCCCTTGACCGTGGTCCCAAGGCATTATATATGAGTGGGATCATAACTAAAATTACAAAACATAGCTTTATTTCTGGTGTCCAACAGCATTTTACTGTTTGCTGAAGCTTTCTAATATGTGTTTGTGAATATTCCCAGTTGAGATGCCAAGTAGGATTTATGTGGTCTTTTATGTATTAAACTTTCTGCTTGCCCAGTTTGTAGACTTGAAATGATGTAGGTTTTTTACCCACCCAGCTCTTAGCTTTAAATTTAATCTAATTGAAACCTTTAAAATGCTTACATTTTTAAGTGTTTAAGCATTTGAAATAGAATAAACCTTTGAATGCCTTTTGTGAGTCAACAATCCATATCTTCTAGTCCTTCCTTCTGCCCTGTGGAGAGGGGAAATAAATCTGGCCTGTTATTCCTCTCTGAAGTTCTTTTGACTCCACATGGTGTGGATCTGAATATTTGTTCAGCTGCCTGAGGCCGTGAGAAACATCCATATCATCATTGTCGGTTCCGTGCATCTTCCTTATAGCTACACAAGACACTATACACTAAGCAGAAGGGAAAATAACCCTTCACAGCAGGAAACACCAAGTCAAATAATGTAAACCTTATTGCAGCTAATGAAGTAGATTACATCTTTACTCACCAAAACTATTAACGTTCTATTTTCATTTCATTCATTGGGTTGTGTATCTAAACGTCTACAAGCTGATTAGAAACTGGATCCCCAGAGGGTTTGCTAAAATATATGCTTGGCCCATAGTATTTCACGGGGGCCTTCTCAACAGGAAATTGTTTTTTTTACCCCCCCCCCCTCCTAAAATATAATAATTAAAGAATTGAAGTGCACTGGTTAAGAAGAAATTGACTATATATACAGGATAAATGTCCCCAAAATACATTAGGGCTCTGTTAGACATCTTTTATATGGTATCCGTTTGGCCACTGAATGCTTTGTGCATTGGTTATTATTCATAGTTTTTTTGAATATGCTAAAAAGCATTTTATCATAAGACTGTTGGTCATTTGTAATTACAAGATTACATTTCCCTATACAGACATGAGGTTCAGTTATTGGAAACCAAGCTTTATACCATTCTGTACTGATGTTATCAAAAAAATGTGTTGACCTGTGCCAAAATAAAGAGCTGAATCTCTAGGTACAATTTTACAGTTTGTTAACATGATTAGGGTCTTATGGTATCACATTGTGCAGCTCTACTGACTCCAGTGCTTTACTGATATGTGGAAAATGGTTCACTCTTTCTCAGTTGAAGTGAGTGCCAAGCCGCATGATGGCTACCAGAATGGTTACTGCCTGTTGTCCTTCAGCAACAGCTGGAGAACCTCAACTGCAGACCAGATTATTGCTCTTTAATAAAAGCAGAAAGTCTATTTTGTATCACTGATTTATTCTAAATATGTTTTAACATTTTTTTTTAATATGTTGTCTATTCACTTATACTGGGAACTCTAGACTCACAGCTGTTCCCCTTCTATTATTATGTCCTTTATAAAGGAATCTAGTTGCCCAAAATAGCTCTTGTCCCAGCAGAGCTTTTCTAATATCATTATATTTGGTGGTAAATATAGGGATGCACCAAATCTAGGATTCTGTCTTTTTCAGCAGGATTTGGATTTAGCTGAATCCAAGTGCCTGGCCAAACCAAATCCAAAAAATAATCTCACAGTGGGTTCTGATTTGGTTGGGGGGTTCGTCGGAATCTTTCATGAAGGGTTTGGGGTTTGGCCATATCCTAAAATAGTATTTGGTGCATACCGAATTTCAACTGATAAAACAGATCTGAGGCTTGGCTGGTTCTCCCAACTGTCCTAATACATTGACACACACTTTCACATTCTGTATTTAATAGCTGTGGAGTTTTTTTTTCTTTATAACTAACAATGTTAATCCCCCAAATTCTCTTTTAATATTTTCTTTTCATTAGACTGTCTCCCAGGACCACTTCCTAATTTATAGCATATCCGTTGCCATAGGATAACTTGAGGAATTTTTCTTTCGTCTTCCTCCTATATATTTTTGTTGGTTCTCAAGTCCCTAGCTTGAAACAGATTCCTATTTCATTAACTGGTTTCTTTTACTGTATGTCTTATACCAGACTACTGCCTATAAGGTAGGGGGCCTTGTATGCTGTTTAGCACCAGACACCTGAAAAGGTTAATGGAGTAACAGGTGAGCGCTCTAATTTTTGTGTGGTACTGCCTATAAGGTGACTGATAAAATGAACTGTAATAAAATGAGGGGGTGGAATACCCATTCTGACAAAGGTTTTTGTATCTACATCTGTTTGTACAGGTTATGAGTATACTTATGGAGTTGTTTATGCTTACCCAGGCCTTTATGTTTCTTTTTCTGTATCAAACTGGCCACAACTTAATTTTCTGCTATACTATACTATCATGGATGCTGTATCTCAGGCCCACTAGGTTTCTGTAAGGCTAATGGTACTATGTTCATTTTATGGATTTCTGTCCAAATAACTCCCCATAATAACTGGAATACATTAGGCTCAGCAGAAGTTTTGGCCTTAAACAACATTAATTGTGTTTTGTTGCTGCTTGTAATTAAATCACATTTACCAAGAAATGAGCAGCCGCAACCTCTGTTGATGAAGCGATGCGCCTCCCTCACTAAAGGATTTGTGCCAGAAATGAATGGCTGCATCCTTCCCAACGAGATATTGGTTACGTTAATTACTTCAGCAATAATACTACATACGGCTAGTTTAAGGAAAGATATATTGCTAATGTGCAAGTTGCATCTCTTTGATAAAATATTTTTGTCACATACATTAGTACTGTTCCTTTCTGCTGAGCAAGAATATGGATAAGGTTTTTTCCTAACTGGCCTTCAGCTGTGCTCCCAAATCCACTAGGTTGAACCATGCAGGGTGCCTGCTCCACAATTTGCAAGCCAATGATCTAAAAGCACTTGTAAATTAACATTGCTGGATTCTGTTGTATCACAATCTGGGTTGAGTAATTTTGACCTATCAAATATTTTAGCTACATCCTCGGTTTGTGTATTAGATTTGTTTTTTTTCTATTTTCTGAATTCTTTCATGAACCCATGGGCCTCTAATGCCATCTACCAAAGGCAGTATTATCAGTAACACAAGGAAGGGGATGTTGGCCAGAAGCACGGAGTTAAGAGTGTAGGTTATATTGGTTCCCTTGCAAGCGACCTGGTTATGGCCCCTGTACATTTAGATACCTGGTCCATTGCACATCCTCCTGTTTCAAGTTTTGTTTGGTGCTAGACTTGACAAACTGTCTACAAATACTGCAAGTGCACTGTATGGTGTCTTTACACTGTCGACTTTATGGATTCCCCTTATTCAGGCCTTATGTAGTTGATGGGATATCTGGATGTGAACCTCTAAAGCAGTGATCCCCAACCAGTGCCTCATGAACAACATGTTGCTCACCCAACCCCTTGGATGTTGCTCCCAGTGGCCTCAAAGCAGGTGCTTATTTTTTAATTCCTGGTTTGAAAGCAAGTTTTGGTTGCATAAAAACCAGGTGTACTGCCAAACAGAATCCTCTGTATGTTGTCAGTCAACATATGGTCTACTCAACGGCCAATGATAGCTCTTATTTTGCACCACCCATGAACATGTTTCATGCTTGCGGTGCTCCCCAACTCTTTTTAAATCTGAATGTGGCTCATGGGTAAAAAAAAGGTTGGGGACGTCTGCTCTAAAGGATTTTCTGGTTCCCAAGATTCCCATGGCCCCAAAGATCTATTTGTATAAGTTAATTTGGCCCACAAAGACCTTATATATCAAAAAATTAGCCCAACACTGTGCTCCTTAGCTATACCTTAATGTATGTAGTAATGAAATGGGGCCTGTTGTCCAATAATCTCTCAACTTGATTAATGAAAAACAACTTAAATTGTAGTACTATTGTTATACCCAATTCCCTCTCAATTAAACCAGATCTAAGGCCCTCCAGATGTCATCTGACCACATTCCAGCAATTACCTCCCCATATAAATTAAATGTGCATTTTGTGTGTGTAATAAGTTTGTGGCTTTACCTTTCTGAACTGTATCCAGGACAGTTCCTTTAGGTGATTACACAAACAAATGGCTCTTGTCTCATTACTGCCTCATTTAGGTTTGCCATCCTTTGTGGGCAACTGTCAGAGCATGAAGGTATCCAGAAGCGCATTCAGACAGGTTATCTGTTTAAGGTAAGTACATATGGTGGCCAACTCTGTCTGTGATAAAGGTTTATAGAAAATTAGGCCTGTTGGTCGCACCATTGATATAACCCATATTGGTTTATAGTTGTCTTTAAACCTCTCATCTCAACAACCAGTTATGGGAGTGTGAAGCCTAAAAGGCTATTCAACATACTGTGGGAGGCAGGTTTATTCCAGTTGGTTCCCCAGTGTGTGGTTGGGTGCATTGCCCATATACCCATGTGTTTGCAACAACCATAATATTCCATCTGGATTTTCTTAGCATTACACAGATTCCAGTTGGGTGTGTTTACAAATCCATTCAACAATTATCATGTTGTACATATAATTGATCATCAGCTGAACAGTGATCACTGTGTGGGGACCAGGGCCTGTGTGTATGTTGTATTTTAATTGGCCACTAATCTACATCCTCGTCCACTGGGTCAGATAGGCAGATGTGCTAGTGGGTATCCAGCTTTAGCTACTGAGATAAAAATAGATATGGATGTTAAAACTGGGCAATACTTTTTATTCAGCCAGTTTGGCTCTTAGCATTCAAAGCTACATGGTTGTCTAATAATTGCTTGTTTTTCAGGAACACATTGAAAAGGCTATTTCTCTAAAACCAGGTGATGCAAGATGTTACTACCTGCTTGGTCGCTGGTGTTATGAGGTACGAAGCTGTGCAATTGTCTCTGAGGATTGATAAGCACTTTTTTTTTGCAACATCCATGTTTTTGCTTATTTTTTGTTACAGGAGAACTATCACAAAAATGAAAATTTAATATAAGCTTCCGCATACTGAAATAAGAAACTTTCTAAATACAATCAATTAAATATTCTGAAGTAATCAAGTTTATGTTCAATATCCCTCTCTCAGCATCTGACTCCTTCATTCTGTCTCCATGCAGCAGTTGGGTGTCAGATAATCATTAATAGTTAGATCCAATATATCTTATAGGGGGGCTTCCTTTCCTAGCAGATGTATTAGAGCTCACTCAAATAACTGATTCCAGTACAAAAAAAATTTGAAAAAATTACTGCCTTTGCACAAATTCTGCATGTAGAGAGACAGGATTCATTGTGATTTTAATAGTGAGCTCCAATACATCTTCTAGGCATAGGAGACCCCGTATAAGATATATTGGATATCACTGTCAATGACTATCTGACACCCAACTCCTGCATGAAGACAGAATGAAGAGAAACAGATGCTGAGAGAGGAATAGTGAATATAAACTTGATTATTTAAGAAACGCCACAGAATATTTAATTGATTGTATTTAGAAAGTCTCTTTATTTCAATATGCTTTGCTTTTATTCAATTTTAATTTTTGCAATAGTCCCCCTTTAAATATTAGCCCATGTAAATATTTTCTTATTAAACACCAGTAAGCATAAGGGCATCATTGGGGAAATTACTTGAGAAAAATGCTGAGTTGAACTCCATCAGCCTCTAAAAAGTCTCCAGGTTGCCTGAACTGCAACATAAAGCTAGTATTATTGGCTAGAGGGCTTCTGGGAGTTGTAACTGGGACACAGGTAACCTAATTTAAGTTTGAAAAAAAGTCATGTTGATAACTACCCAATATGGAAGAAATCTCAATAGATATTGATTGTCTACACAGGTCTCTAACCTTGGCTGGCTGGAGAGGAAGACTGCTTCAGCCCTGTATGAAAATCCTCCCACAGCTACTGTCCACGAGGCTCTTCAGAACTTCCTGAAAGTAAGATGCATTTAAAGTGTTAACAAAAATTCATGTTCTGAGCAAAACACATTTGTAAAATTAATCTGTGGCCCCACATATCACAAATGTCTAAACCGGCACCTACTGTATGTTCTGCTGTGTCCCCAGGGTTCCTTGTGGTGCATTGCAGCCACAGCTGGGCTTGGACTGGCTAATACCAGAGGTGCTGCTGTTAGAAGCCAGAGATAATCACAGTTTACACTGCAAATAATTCACTTTACAATATAAAATGTAATTCCTGAACCAGCAAGTGTATGGTTTTTTTTAGTTGTAATATTGGTGTGTAGGCACCATCTCAGGTCATTTTGCCTGGTCATGTACTTTCAGAAAGAGTCAGCACTTTAGTATGGAACTGCTTTCTGGCAGGCTGTTGTTTCTCCTACTCAATTTAACTGAATGTGTCGCAGTGGGACCTGGATTTTACTATTGAGTGCTGTTCTTAGATCTGCAGAGGAGAAGTAGTCAGCACATCAATTCTCACTTTTATGTAGAAATAGTGCACGTTCTACAATGGCCACTTCCCATTGGCAATACTGTACAGCAGAAACTTTTGAGCATGGCCTGAAACGTTGCTGTGATGCCCACAAAAGCATTAATAAAGGCTTTTTAACTACAAGAAGAGTTTGCTGGTGCTGTTCAAAAAGTTTCTGCTGTTCTTGTATCTTACCAGGGAGCTGTTATCTTGTGTTAGGAAGATGTTATCTGGTTACCTTCTCATTGTTCTGTTGTTAGGATGCTGGGGGGGGGTGACATCACTTCAACTTGCAGTACAGCAGTAAAGTGTGACTGAAGTTTATCAGAGCACAAGTCACATGACTGGGGGCAAACTGACAATATGTCTAGCCCCATGTCAGATTTAGAAATTAAACATAAAAAAATCAGTTTGCTCTTTTGAGAAATAGATTTCAGTGCAGAAATTTGCTGGAGCAGCACTATTAACTGATGCGTTTTAAAAAAAAAAAAAGTACTTTTCCCATGACAGTATCCCTTTAAAATAAAAGGGCCTATTTTGATATTTTTATACATCATAATTACATAAATATAAAATATAAATATTAATTTGAAGACATCACAAATAAATTGTTACATTTATAAACAGAAATTTCAGAAAGTTAGTTTAGTGAGTTTTTTTCCCCTAATGTTCATGACTCTCACCTCCTGGTGCAAGTGTACAAGCCATGCTGTAGGACAGGGCTAATCTTTAGCTTTTAACACAGAAACTTTTTTTTTTTTTTTTTGTCTTTTTCTTGCTATCCTGATTATTTCTAGAGTATCCAGGCTTCAAGTTAGCACAGCTGCATCCATAATTGTTTCCTGCTGGGAGGTCCCGGCACTTATTTTCGCTATGGTTCTACCCCAGGGATTTTCCAGTGCCCCATTTTTCATTCTCACACATTTGTCCATATTCTTCGGGGATAACCTTTACTATCCTTTCATTTTGCATGACTGTAAAATGAGTTACTTTAGCATCTAATCCTGTTGTCAAGAGGTTAACATGCGTGTATTATGTTCTGTGTATTGGTGGGTGGTGTTTCTTTTCCATATGGGGAAAAGTGGGTTCTCCACAAGTGAAGAAAACGCTAACACTATTGATGTCGCTGCCTGCAGACAAAGGGTGGTATCCATCGGGCAATTTTGGTGCTTTTCTCTGCTGGAGGGAAAATAACACCAAGGGACAGATTTACTAAAAGGCGAAGTTGGCGTCACTTGCAATAATTTGCCAGAAATCCAATCCGCAGAGATATCACCAATTTTATAACAAGCAGAGGGCAATTCAGTTGCGAATGAGTACATCGCTAACCAAATTTCGCCAGCTGAATTTTCGTTTCAGCAAATGATCGCTACTCTGCAGGTTCACTAAAGTGCGAATTTTCCATAACGTTACCCAGTGTCGGACTGCGATGCCAGTGGCCCACCAGAAAACCTAAGAAAGTGGGCCCACTTTCCAACTGCTATTCCTCCTCTTCTCCTCCACCTCTTTATTTTCCTCCAGTCTTTTATATCTGCTTAATATATTTTTCCATTATTAAGCATTTTTTCCCCATAAAGAAATAGGCCTAATGGTTAGAAGCAAGATGGCCCACTGACATCTGGGCCCACCGGGAGTTTTCCTGGTATCCTGGTGGGTGAGGCCCTGGTCTAAAGTTTTTTGGTGGGCCCTTTTTTAAGGTTTTTTGGTGGGCCCTTTTTTAAGGTTTTTTGGTGGGCCCTTGGTGTCCCAGTCCGACACTGGATACCGATCTACCTTTTGGGCACCCCTGCTGTATGCCTGTTTTTTTTTCATTTTTTAAAGTGGGATTGTATTTAAAAGTTGTAACTGTTAAAAATGTTTGTTACAATATTTTTTTAACTATTTAAAGCATATGGCACATTTGTTTTAGGGTGGGCTCATGTCTAGGACAATAGAGAATCTCTTTTGCCTTTATTTTGCTTCCTTGAACATTTTAAATAATAAGTGGCCGCTTCAAGCAGCCACTTAAATTTTGCCAGCATGTCTAATAAAGACATATATGTATACGACTTATAGGTTCCCGTCCTATTCAAATTGACCTAAGAGTACTAACAAAGTTTCGCTTGGCAAAAACTAACGTTAGAGAAAGTTTGCTTTGAAATGCTCACGCTGACGAATTTAGGCAAGCACAACTTCACCACCGTTCAGCTGCCAAGAGGCAAGGTCGGACCGGGGGGCGCGGGGCCCACCGGGACTACTGTCCAGGGCCCCCCTCCTACCCCCCTACTGTGACGCGCCATGTGCGCGCACATAAAGGCGCTGCTTGGCGCCTGCTTGAAGGCTCCTGGTGCCAAGCGCATGCGCAGAAGCCGGTGCGCAGATGGAGGAGATCTGGAGAGGGGGTCTGGCCCGGCGGGGGCCCATCAAGGGTCGGAGCCCACCAGGTATTTTCCTGATGTCCCACCGGGCCAGTCCGACACTGCCGAGATGCAACTTCGCATGTTAGTAAATTAGCGTAGCGGTAGCTAATTAATGGCTGGTTGAAGTGTGGTGAAGCCTTCTCATATGAAAATTCGTTCTTTAGTGAATTTACCCCCAAGTGTAACATTAGCCTTAATGCAATAAACGAAATAAACTATAGGTTAATCTGTGAGCTAAAAGGTTTTTTCTTTTTTTATACAGGCTGAAGATCTAACGCCAGGGTTTTCCAAAGCAGCAAGAGTTCTCATTGCAAAGGTAATGGTATTTATATTTACAGTACATCCACATCACACTGTATGTAATATAATTGGATAACAGAGGTGTTCTGTGTTCATATAAAAGCCTGATGTAAACCTTAACTATTTAACTGGTCCTTTTTGTAAAGATCCATTTCTGTGGTTATGTCTCAAGGTCCCAGTGGATCTTTGTCCTATTTACCTACCATTATGGTTTTCTCAAGTTGGGATAATCGAGACTTTCAGTCTTTGGGCATAGGATCATGCCAGGGGTCTTTGCAGCGTAGTTACCTGTATCCATTCTGACCAACTGTTTTTTTGATCAGATATGATTGAGAAAGGGGATTGTTTTGGTCCCATAGATGGGACTAAAAGAGGACTAAAGATGCCAAACCACCAGCTGCTCTAGAACACTGAATGTCACTCATTTAGATTAAAAAATACTTATTATTATTATTATTAGGGATGCACGAAACCACTATTCGGGATTCGGTTAAATCTGAATTCTATTAGGGACAGGAAGGGAAAACTGGGAAAAAACATTTTTTACTTCCTTGTTATATGACAAAAAGGTATATGACTTCCCTTCCCACTCCTAATTTGCGTATGCAAATTAGGATTCGGATTTGGTTCGGCCAGGCACGAGGATTCGCACAAATCCTGGACCGAATCCTGGATTCGGTGCATCCCTAATTATTATTATTATTAATTATTACTTGTCGTATTAAAGCAACACATTTGCCACAGCTCTGTACAATAAATGGGTGTGTACTATGAACATGCATATGCATACTGACTGCATACAAAAAAAGTAACCAATACAAGAAGTAAAGAGGACCTTGCCCAAAAGAACTTACAATTTATATCATTGAATGTATTTTACAAGGATAGGAGAAGACACCAAGTAGTTTTATGACTATATATTGACTTGATGCTGCAGGGCAGGTGCTGAAATATCACTCAAGGAGACCACCAACCATTTGGGTAAACCCTTCAGTGCTGGTGGGTCTTAGCCATTTATGACTTTTGCACAACCATAACTGAACTATTACTATTTTAAAATTGTAGACCACCCCATATTGTTTCTTCTGCTCTAACCGACATTGCTTAGGGGCCTCTGAAGAGCACATTAGGAATGTAATGGAGCACAGGGATCCCACAATGCCCATAAGAAGCACAGTGCTTAATAAATAATGCTAGTAGTGATTAAATCCAGTGTACATTGTATCATTATGAGAAATCATACTTTATACTCCATTTCACTTCCATGTATCCAGGTACAATCAAACAATCTGACAATCCGTCTCTGCTTAAACCAGATTCGTACTGAGCGTGCATTTCATTTAGGTAGCATGTTAGTTCTCTTCCCAGCCGGAATATATTACAGCTCTTAACTGGCTGAAGAATTTGCTTGACAGCTGTTGCCAAGTTTGTAGTGTGTATAACGGGAAGTAATTGAGAAACTGGAAGACGGCCAGAAAAAGGTGCATTGGGGTTGAATGAGCTCTATTAGAGAATGGAGGATAAATCTCAAACAGTGGCTGTAGTTATACCCTGGTAAAAACCTGGCCGATTGAGACCATGTGGGAATAGGCAAGCAGCAGATTACCCTGTTGTTTAAAAGGCAACTGTTGTTTTGACATTAATATGAAAGGTATAAGTATGGAGTTTTTTATCCAAGATACTTTTACTAGAGGGTTATGGGTCAGGGTTGTTATCATTAGATATGGAATATACTGTGCTCATCATGTTCTGAGTTCTGATATGTGTCTCTTTTCTACTGCAGTGTTACAAAGACCTGGGGAATAATGCGACTGCTGCCCATTGGCTGAAGCTCGCAGCAGATCTTCCCAATGTCACCCAGGAAGTAAGTATTGTATTTTCTGCTTGCTTGCTTGCTTTCTTATGAATTTGTTATTCAGTGGAATGAAAGAGGTGGTCAAGGGCCTAAATATTTGTTCCAGGAACTGTAATTTTGAGTGGGAATCATCTCTCTCTCTAAACGTGCAGCTCAATGTGTATACCCCCATTTTGACGAGAAATCAGATATACACATTAATTTTTTTTCCCTGTAAATAATCTTCTCTTCTCGCCATCACTATAACAGGACAGAGAAAGCACCACTACCATTGAGGAGATGCTGCCAGCAACTGCTGAAGAGGAGCTGCTCGTGTGATTCCATCGGAACAGGCTGATTTTACATAGACGTAGAAGCCTTAAGAGATTGGGGCTCGTTTATCAACACTGGACAATAACCCATAGCAACCAATCATCAATTACGTTTTTCTCAGCCAGCTACAAGTAGAACAGTGAAAGCAAAACTCTGATTGGTTGCTATGGCATACTGACCAGGTGCAAATCTGTCCAGTGTTGATAAGTAGGCCCCAATTACCTTGCTTGCCACCCAACCTGCAGCCAAGCAGTATAAACTCCCACAATCCCTTATAGTAGAATCCTAGAAGTTCTAGTTCAGCAACAGCTAGAAAGGCTGCAGTTTGGTCAGTTTTGCTTTGTTGGACAGTGAAACCTTCCTATAAGATACACTTAATTGCTTTTCCCTCTGATCCCCATTTCTCTGCCTTACACTGGGGTGATTAACGTAGTAATAATAATGAAAACATTTCCCCCTGTATTTATTTGTTATGCATTTTCATTGGTGCATCTTGAGGTTGAACAGAAGTGCAAAGAATTGGGCAGGTCCATGCTAGCCATGGTTTGGGTATTTTAATGAACTAATTCCATAGCTTCAGTCTATTCCACTTTTAACTTCACAATTCTATTTTTGTATTTTACATATTGATAAAATAAGCTAAAAGAGGTAATGTATTATTGTATCCATTCCAGAGAGGCATTTTAGAGTATTTTAAGGACTTTTACAATACTGTGAGGCGCATTCAGGGCTGCCATACCCTTATAGCGGGACTCGCATACGTCAGTCCTTAATTATGGGCCAAAAAACAAAAGGAAGCACATGTAACCCATTTATGTCTCCCCTGTATTGCTCTAATTAACCATATTTTATGTTTATGTAATGGGGACCAGCACTTTGTCATGAAAAAAACTTTTCAGTGTAAAAATAAAAATTGGGTAAAAAGAGAGGCTGTGCAAAATAAAAAATGTTTCTAATATAGTTAGTTAGCCAAAAATGTAATGTATAAAGGCTGGAGTGACTGGATGTCTAACATAATAGCCAGAACACTACTTCCTGCTTTTCAGCTCTCTAACTCTGAGTTAGTCAGCGACTTGAAGGGGGGCCACATGGGACATATCTGTTCAGTGAGTTTGCAATTGATCCTCAGCATTCAGCTCAGATTCAAATGCAACAGTTATGACCCATGTGGTCCCTTCTCAAGTCAGTGATTGGTTACTGCCTGGTAACCAATCAGTGGAAACCAAGAGAGCTGCAAAGCAGGAAGTAGTGTTCTAGCTATTATGTTACACATCCAGTCACTCCAGCCTTTATACATTACATTTTTGGCTAACTATATAAGAAACATTTTATATTTTGCATGGGCTATCTATTTAGCCAGTTTTTATTTTCAATTCCTTTAAAGGGGACATATACTTTTCCTAAAACAGATTCTCTTGCCCCCCCCCCCAGCTCTCCATAGTAGGCCACATATTGCAATTAATACGCTATATTTGCTGTCCAATATGACTCTGTTATTGAACTTTACAAGGGAAGATATCATACTCTTTAGGAGCTGAAAAAGAAGGTGTTGAATGCCTTTTGCACCATTTTGTAAAGGCAAGATTAGAGTCTAAACAGAACAGACAAGATTCTTGTTGGCCTCCTCAGTTTGGCCTCTGGCCCTGGAGGAGACACGGTCAGATTCGGGGAGATTAATTGCACGGTGACAAATCTCCTCTTCTTCGGGGCGACTAATCTCCCAGAATTACCTTCCCGCCGGCTAGAATGAAACTTTGCTTTGTTTTCCGAAGTCGCCCGAAGCCTCACAAGGAAACTTCGGGCGACTACGGAAAACGAAATGCCATCTCGCCGGCGATTTTCATTCTAGACGGTAGGAAGGCAGCTTGGGGAGATTAGTCGCCCCGAAGAAGAGGAGATTTGTTGCCGGGCGACTAATCTCCCTCAATCTGACCGTGTGTTATTGTAAGAAGCCATATCTGTGGTTGCTGGACTGCATTTCCCATAAGGAGTTGCTCTCAGAGTTGCAGTTCAGCAACATTTGCGCGGACTAACACAAAAGTGTCACTTACTGAAGCAGGAAGCATCTGTTGGTGCTTTGCTGCTCAGTCCTATTGAAGTATGAGGAACGATGAACAGCAGGGGGCACACAGGCTCATCATATTAGCAGTGGATACAATCTTTACAAAAAACTATGTAAATTGCAAAAGTGCTCCGCAGAGCATTGTTATACATAGGGTATATGTCCCCTTTAAAATACAAGTGCAAAGTGACTTGGGAGTGAATCTACTCATCCAGCAGTTTAGCCAAGGCCACACAAAATCTCATGTGCAGTGAAAGGCTCCCTTTTAAAACAAGTAACCTGACAAGTGAATGGCTGCCCCAGTCCGTCAGTAAGTTTACATTGAAACATATGTGGCAGTTGCCGTTTTCATTGCTTGCACTGATGCATTTTCTGTGAGATGGTTCAGTGTTATGGAAGGTGCCAAGGCAATGAATATGGCAGCTCCTACATACAGGCAAATCATGGAATGCTTCTTATGATGCCGTCATTATTGTTCTGAAACTGACATTGGAATTTGTCGGGGAGGACGCCATTCTTAAAGAGACATTTTTGTAAATACCTCAACAATAATACGTTTGCTGTGCCGAGATGTAGTTTTAATTGTGAGATGTGCCTATTACTTGATTGCCTCGCTGCAGGGGTTAATCCTGTACCTTGTGTTGTGTGAGCTTTTATTACAGTTGCAGTTGAACTCTGTCCTGCCTTTATTATCTAGAACTGACCCAGGAAAAGATGGCCATGCATTACATTTGCGGCCCATGTAGATTGAGTCGTGATGATTCTGTGCTGGTTGGAGTTTCGATAATTCCTATTTAAGCCAGAGCCTAAGCAAATAGTAATTGGGGATAAGAGGGTTTGGGACCATGGGTGAACCAGAGTGGACTATCTATAACTGTAGCCAATTCTAATGTGTCCTGCCATTCTGGACAGATATGATCAAAATCCCACTGTTAGGTCCCCCCTACACAGAACAGTGGTCCATTCTGCTAAAACCAACAGAAGGGAACAATAAGCACACTCTTTCACCCTCTACATTTTCCTCTCTTCCTATTTTAACTGTGAAACTCAATTTCATTATACAAAGTGCACTGACAACTGACATTCTGTATTTATTTTGAGCCTAATTAAATTAATTCATTTAAGATCACGTACCTGTATCTCTGATGTTCTTTCTTGTAACACTCTGATTGGCTGCTTTAACCCTGAGAATGTACAAACCCTCTGTTTGGCTGTAGGATGGTGCAGGTAAGTGTCTGTAATATATGCTGAGCAATAATAAATCCCCCGAAGTAGGTGCTAGTAACACTACATGCATGGGGGGACACATTCATTGGGGTCACAGTTTTAGTGTTGTACCATTGCAGTACCTTTTGTATGGGGTAAGGCTTGTGACACACGGGCAGATTCAGGGAGATTTAGTCGCCTGGTGACTTAATCGCCTCTTGTGGGCGACAATCTCCCCGAACTACCTTTTGCGTGTCTTCCCATCCGCTATAATGAAAAGTCGCCTGCACTAAAGCACATGCGGCCCTTCATTTTCCAAAGTTGCCCGAAGTTTGATTTATTATTGCTCACAAGGAAGTTTCGGGACGTGAAGATACGCGAAGGCAGTGTTTAAACTTCGGCAACTTCGGAAAAAGAAGGACCGCATGTGCTTTAGTGCAGGCGACTTTTCATTATAGCGGACGGGAAGACACACTAAGGCAGTTCGGGGAGATTGTCGCCCAGAAGAGGTGATTAGTCGCCAGGTGACTAAATCTCCCCAAATCTGCTCGTGTCACAAGCCTAAGGGCACACGGGGAGATTAGTCGCCCCAGCAACAATTCGCCTCTTCTTTAGGGCGACAATCAAACGGCCTTCCCGTCGGCTATAATAAAAATCGCCAGCGGTATGGCACTCGTGGCGCTTCGTTTTCCGAAGTTGCCTTCGGAAAACAAATCGACGTGAGTGCCATACCGCTGGCGATTTTTATTATAGTCGGTGGGAAGGCAGATCAGGGAGATTGTCGCCCAGAAGCAGAGGCAATTAGTCGCCGGGCGACTAACTCTCCCCGTGGCCCTTAACCTTAAAGGCACATTATCATGAAATACAAAGGGTTTATCTTTAAATAAATGTGCAGTGCTAGATACAATTGACTAAATTCTGAAATGTAGTCTCTGGTAGGCAAAGACTATCTCATTGCTATGACTCAAGCTCTGTTGGAATCCCCTTTGGTCTCTTTATCTGACAGCCCCAGCAGCACAGTGATTTGTTTACACAAGAACATTGAGCTGAATAAGAAAACAAATGAATACAGATGGTTATAGTATGCCTTTACCTTGTTTTATCTCCCCAGCCTGTCAAACAATTATTACTGATTTCAAAGAGGCCCAAACACCCTTCTATTGGTTTTTTTTAACACTAATTATGTAAACAGATGATTTTCGGAAAAGGCGTACCAGAAATCATATGTTTCCCCAGCGCCCCTTTATTTACATGAAAATCATTCTTTCTAAACACAACTGCCTTAAAATCCACTCTGCCCCTCATCTGAACATCGGGTCAGTTATATATTTATAAAGATATTAAAATGGTTATATTTTAAATACAGGTATGGGATCTGTTATTGGAAACCTGTTATCCAGAAAGCTCTGAATTACGGGAAGGCCTTCACCCACTTCACTAAGATTCGTAGTTTCGCTAGCGCTCCGCAAATTCACTAAAATCCAAAGTTGCGCACAGGGGTAGCGTAAGGTTGCGAAGTTGCGCTAGCGTTGATTCGCTAAGTGAAGCGAAGTTACGCTAGCGATGGTTAATTTGCATACGGCGCCAAATTCAAATTTCAATGGAGGAATACGTAGAATCACTACAAATGCCTGGGAAACCTTCAAAACATCAAATAAAATTTTTATTTTGCCCTACACATGTGCCCACTATATAGTTAAGTTGCCATGAGTTAGGAAATGTAGGGGGGAAAGAGGGGAGCCCCAAAAATTTTTTCGATCTTTTTCAGCCTATCACCCATAATATAGAAAACACGCCAGCGTTTTTTGGGACTTAGAAAAAATATGAATTTTTTTTGAAGCAATCCCTATCTACTCTATTGCGCTTCGCCTGGTCTGAGGTGGCGAAGGAAGTCTAGCGTAAAAGGTAGCGTTCAGTAAAATGCGCGCATTAGTGAATTTGCGTAGTTACGTCCGTAGCGAAAATTCGCCAGGCGTAAGGGTGCAAAGTAACACTAGCAAATTTACGCCAGCGTTCGTTAGTGAATTTGCGAAGTAACGAAAATGCCCAACGCTAGCGAATTGACGCTAGCGAAAACGCTAGCGTTCGGCGCATAGTGAATTTTCCCCATAGACTTTATTTTATCCAAATAATCCAGAATTTCAAAAATGTATTTTTCTCAGTAAAAATAAAACAGTACAGGTATGGGATCTATTATCTGGAAACCTGTTATCCAGAAATCTCTGAATTACGGAAAGGCTGTCTATTTTATCCAAACAATCCAAATTTTCAAACAGTACCTTGATCCCAACTAAGATATAATTAATCCTTATTGGAAGCAAAACCAGCCTATTGGGTTTATATAATGTTTACATGGTTTTCTAGCAGACTTCAGGTACGAAGAACCAAATTACAGAAAGATCCGTTGTTTGGAAAACCCTGGGTCCCGAGCATTCTGGATAACAGGTCCCATACCTGTACCTTGTACTTTATCCATACTAACATATGATTAATCCTTATTGGAAGCAATACCAGTTAATTTAATGTTTACATAATTTTCTAGTTGACTTAAGGTATGAATATCCAAATTATGGAAAGATTGGTTATCCGGAAAACCCCAGGTACTGAGCATTCTGAGTAACAGGTCCCATACCTGTGTAAGAAATTACTATCTGGGTTTTGATATCATTTTCTTGGATGTATTCATGTGATTATGACAATTGTGTTTTACCCAGAGTATATGGTAATTTATCCTTAATAGGGAACCAGTTGTCCAGGGAACTTACATTCAAAGTCACACCCTTACCCAAATTATACATATCAAAGGGTTTCATGGGGATGGAAGGGGGGGGGGGCTGTGGAGCCATATAAATCATTCATGGATGTGAGAAAGTCACTCAACTGGAATTTGACAAATTGGGGGTTTATCTCAGCATCTGGTCAGTTGGGAGGTTTAATTGTCGTAACAGTCTGTTCATTTACTATTCAATATATATCATTCTACTATACACTTATTGGTGTGGATTATTTGTCTGTTAGTTCAAAAGAACCGTAACCCTAGTAAGAGGGGTGAGGAATAAGATAATAATATTATTTATTAATATAATATTACACCTGTATATATTATAAAGCGTCATATAGTGAATAAAGTACCCCCTCATGTAAAATATAAGGATATTATAAGTTACCGAGGAGTTTCATGACCATATAAAATTTTATACAGGTCATTGAACTCCTTTATAATAATACACAAGTTTCAGGGAGTCATGTGACAGAAATGACATCAGAACTCACCGTTTATAACTGATGACATCAGAACTCACCATTTATAAGGATATAATTTACAAGATATTCATGGCTTTTGTGTATTGTAAATGGATCCTCCACTCCAAAACAGTTTCTTTGCATTATGAAAGAAATTCTAAGCAAGTTTCCAGTATATTTGTAGTTTGTTATGTCATTTCTATTCAAATCAGTATCTGTTTACATTTTTTGCTGGGCTGGTTCTGAATTCTAAACTAATTTAGAAGAATCGGAGAACAGAAAGGGATAAAGAACTACTGCTTTCAATAGCAATTACATTGACAAATTGACATTAATACCATTGGATTTTTAGTTTAATAGGCATTTAAGACACTTAAGAGATGTAGGAGTTTGCTTCTGGGATGTGCACAACTCCAAAGAGTCTATTTATTAAAGGTCGAATCTTGTTTTGTAAAAATTTGAGTTTTTTACAAAAATAAATTTTTAGATATTTAGATATAAATTTTTAGATATTTATTATGCCCCAAAGCAGCAAAAAAAAAAATCTGAATCCAAAAATACTATAGCTAAAACCTGTCAAATACATGTAAAAGTCAATGGCAGCGGTCCCTATAACCATCTGAAGACGTTATTTGCCTTCATGATTTTCGGGTGTTTTGTGGTGTTTGCCACTGGGTTTCACTCAAAAACTTGATAAATTTAAAAATTTTAAGCCTATAACTTAAATAATTCTCGGTATTCATAAAAACTCAAATTTTTCAAGGTTTTTTTCTATCTGATTTTTTTTTCGAGTTTAGTTATTAGTAAACTAGCCAAATTCATTGTTAGGAATTAGATCAAGTTTGTGTCTGGTAAAATATGAGAAAAAAAAAACGAGGTTTAGTAACTAACCCCCCCAAGTGTTATTGGCGATCTTAACATTAAATGGAGAGCGTTTGATTAACACTGAGGAGTTTCATTGTGTGCTAACCAAAGCCATATTCTGTGTTCTTTATAAAGTTGGGAAGAGCTTGATATGTTTCAGACCCCTGGCAGAATATTCCACAGGCAGATCCAACTCAAGGACTTCATGGCTTTCTTTATGGGCTGTCTTTACAAAGTGTGAAATTATACACAGGAAAATGGTCTTCTGAAGCTCTGATTTTGTTCCAATAGGAGACCTTTGAATAGGTAGGACACTTTTGATTAGGTTAGGCAGTATGCATTTGGATAGATAAGATACCATTTGATAGGTAAGATAGCTTTGTTAAGGTAGGAGACCTTTGGTTAGACAGAAGACCATTGGACAGGTTACACACCTTTGGTTAAGTAGGAGACCTTTGATTATGTAAGTTACTTTTTTGCTAGGTAATATGCCTTTGTTTGCTATGAGACCTTTTGGTTAGGCCAGATACTTTTGGTTGGGTAGGATACAATTGGATAGGTAGGATACATTTGGATAGGTAATATACCTTTAGTTACATATGATAATTGTTGTTAGGTAATGTGCCTTTGGTTAGGTAGGATACCTTTGCATTGGTAAGATACCATTTGATAGGTAAGATAGCTTTGGTTAGGTAGCAGATCTTTGGTTACAGCAGATACACCTGGTTAGGTAGGAGACCATTAGATAGGATACATTTGGTTAGCTGGGAGACCATGCTCTATGTAGATTTGGGTAGGTAGGAGACCATTAGATATGTAGAAGACCCTTGAATACATTATATATTTGGTTACCGTATACTTTTTGTTAGGTAATATTCATTTGCTCAGGTAAAATACCTTTTGTAAAGTAGGATATATTTGGATAGGTGAGATACCTTGAATTATGTAAGATAATGTTTGTTAGGTTATATGCCAATGGTTAGGTAGGAGACCATTAGGGAGGTAGCATACATTTAGTTCAATAGGAGACCTATCAAATAGATAGGATACATTTTGGTATAAGACCATTTGCTAGGCAGGATAGATTTGGTTAGCTAGGAGACCATTAGAAAGGTAGGAGACCTTTTTTTAAGTAAGATACTTTTTGCTATGTAATATACCTTTGGTTGATAGAAGACCTTTTGGCTAGGTCAGATATTTTTGGCTTGGTAGGATATGTTTGGATAGGTAACATACCTTTGGTTAATTTAGATACTTTTTATTAGGTAGTGTGCCATTGGTTAGGAAGGAGACCTTTAGGTAGAATATATTTGGTTAGGCTAGATTAGATACCTTTGGTTAGGTAGGAGACTTTTGGTTACGTAAGATACGTTTTGCTAGGTTATATACCTTTGGTTGGTGAGAGACCTTTAGATAGGTAAGATACATTTGGTTGGCCATCAGGCTTCTCAACTCCAAAGGACTGAACTGAATATATTCATAAGGAACTGCACCAACCTCTAAAATACTCTACATAAATGTATGTCTACCTTGCCCAGTGGGACCGTGTACCTGCTAGGGTTGTTCACTTCAATAACTCACACTTGATGCACCCAGTGTAGTCTTAGTTGTTCTGGAGGAACGTTATTTCATTTCTACTATGTACTGTATTACTGTATATGGCTGAAATGACAATAAAATCCACTTGACTATATCCGCAATAAGCCTTCCGGTTGTATTTTTTAGGGCAGTGTGATTTCAAGTGTATTGTCACCCAGCACTTTGAGCCTCCAAGGAAGAGGAACAAAAATGTTCAAAAATTCACCCATTTTAAGTGAATGCCAAGTGCAGCATATTTTCAAGCAATTGGCAGTATCTGGATTTTAATCATTTTGTTGTACCTTTCCTTCTGAGCTTCACAACTCTCCATGTAGTTGCTCACAGAGCCTATCTGCAATCCACTGTAAGCAGCAGTTTTGTCTCTCTTTATGGCTGAGATACTAACAAGCAGCGTTCAGACCACAGTGGTCAAAGGTATTTGAAACCCACCGTTTACATCACTGTAGTTTTTCAGGCCCATAGCAGAATTAATTAGCACATATATCAAGAAAGGAGCGGAAAATGGATATGATTGGTGCAGGCTACCAAAAGGGGAAATATTTCCATATAATACACAAGAGCCATGCATATCCTGTAAATTATACCCTTATAAAAGGTGCTTAGTGATGTCATTGGTTATAATCGGAGCTTAGTGATGTCATTTCTGTCACATGACTCGCTGAAACGTGTATGATAAATAAAGTACCCCCATGGCAAAATATGAGGATTTTAGAAGTTACCTTGGAGTTCCATGACCTGTATAAAAACAGATGATAGATTATTGTAGTTGGGATTCACCATTCAGCATTAGTGAGACTGGGAACTGATTTTTGGAGTCAGAACTTGCTCATAGTTCCCAGTCTCCTTCATTCCATAGGCGTTGAGCTCAAGGTAATCAAATTCCTTCACTTGCAACCAGTGGTGTTAATAGATGTCACTGGACCCCACAGCAAAATCAATTGAAAACATTGATAAGTTGGCCTGTTCTACCAAGATATATTGAAATTTCTCATTAATTAGGGCCACACTGTGCCCCTACACTCCGCAGGGTCTGCTTCCTCTGTAATCACATCCCTGCATGCACCCATTCTGTACAGCTCATTCTCAGTTCATGGAAGTATTATTGTGCTGAATCAGGAAAGCACCTTCCCTGAACCCACTACAAAGTGGGAAGATTGGAAATGTCAAGAATATCATTGTTTGTTGTGTCCTTATGGTTTACTCTCAGTAGAGTAGCATAGGTCAGCTAATGAATAAGAAGGATTCCTATCTCTTTTTTTTTTTTTTTTTTTTTTTTTTTGTGTTACCCTGGGCACATTGTAATATAAGGATCTTCCAAGAATTTACACAGAAATTCTCTAAATGCAGTACATGCACAAAATGCAAAATATGCACCAGAAATGAAAAAAGTTAGTCCTTTAGTTTTAGTCCCCTCCTGCCGAAATGGAGGACTAAAATAAAAGAAATTTTGAAAAAAAGGGGAATAAACACAACAAAATAGAAATTTTTCACATAAGCATCTGGTGTAAAACGAATATTTCCAAAAATACTGCACTATATGTCGATTCTCTTCTTTTTTTTTCTCCCCTTCTCTTTGTTTCTGGTGAGTTCGACTCCGTTGCCAAAGGCGCTGATCCATTTTTTTCCCTATATGAAATCTTCCAAGAATGTTCACTTCTCTACCTTAAAGGGATACTGTCATGGGAAAAAAAAAAATTCACAAAATGAATCAATTAATAGTGCTGCTCCAGCAAAATTTTGTGCTGAAATCCATTTCTCAAAAGAGCAAACAGATTTTTTTTATATTCAATTTTGAAATCTGCCATGGGGCTAGACATATTGTCAATTTCCCAGCTGCCCCAAGTCATGTGACTTGTGCTCTGATAAACTTCAATCACTCTTTACTGCTTTACTGCCAGTTGGAGTCATATCACCCCCCTCCCTTTCCCTCCCCAGCAGCCAAATAAAAGAACAATGGGAAGGTAACCAGATAACAGCTCCCTAAGGGCTGGGACACACTGGGCGATTTGGGGAGATTTAGTCGCCTGGCGACTAATCGCCGTGACTTTTCTCCCCGAATGCCTCCCCTCGCTCTGCGCCTGGCTAAAATGAAAAATCGCCTGCGCTAATCACACGCGGCGATTCGTTTTCCGAAGTCGCCCGAAGTTGCCTCACGAGGAAACTTCGGGCGACTTTGGAAAACGAATCGCCGCGTGTGATTAGCGCAGGCGATTTTTCATTTTAGCCAGGCGCAGAGCGAGGGGAGGCATTCGGGGAAGATTGGTCGTGGAAAGACGCGGCGATTAGTCGCCAGGCGACTAAATCTCCCCAAATCGCCCAGTGTGTCCCAGCCCTAACACAAGATAACAGCTGCCTGGTAGATCTAAGAACAACACTCAATAGTAAAAACCCATGTCTCACTGAGACACATTCAGTTACATTGAGAAGGAAAAACAGCAGCCTGCCAGAAAGCATTTCTCTCCTAAAGTGCAGGCACAAGTCACATGACCAGGGGCAGCTGGGAAATTAACAAAATGTCTAGCCCCATGTCAGATTTCAAAATTTAATGTAAATAAAATCTGTTTGCTCTTTTGAGAAATGGATTTCAGTGCATAATTCTGCTGGAGTAGCACTATTAACTGATGCGTTTTGAAAAGAACATGTTTTCCGATGACAGGATCCCTTTAAAGGAGATGTAAACCCTAAAAAATAAAAGCTTGCCTAATAAAATAATAATTCTATGTGTTTTTCCATTAAACTTTTATTCCAACTTTTAGTGAGTTGAAAGTCATTTGTAAATATCGTTGCTATTGAAAGCAGCATCAGTCTGTCCCTTGATTTTTCTCTGCACTGCTGGTTCTGAGTATTGAAACAATTCAACAATAGCCAGACGATTAACAGACCCATCAGGAAACATTCTAGGCAGTGTGGCAAATGGAGTTTTGGCTAAACGTCTGTGGCAGAACCGGCAGTGAAGAGAGTGAAAAGGGGCGGATAAATATGACTTAAATTAGCAATTACCATTAAAAAATAACCTTTAACCATTGAACATTTTTAATGAATGGATATATGTACTAGAGGGATCTGTTCTCTTTTAGCTATATCCAATACTAACTCATTCTTTATAATAATATATATATGTATATATATGTATATATATATATATATATATGTATATATATATATATATATATATATGTATATGTGTATATATATATATATATATATATAAACATATAACAAACAAGGGAATCTTGTATTTGTCTATATATATATATATATATATATATATATATATATATATATATATATATATATATATATATATATACACACATATATAAAATCCAATATACGAAAGCACTCAGCTATTTCCAATAATTCAACGTGAAAAAAGTTTATTCCACACTCACATCTACACGTTTCAACCGGCACAGGGTCGTCGTCAGGGGGTATTATAGATATATATGTATATTATATTTATATTATATATATTTATAATACCCCAGGATTTCCCTTGTTCTCTGTACACTCATATATCAATGTTTATTCATAAGGGAAAGACAGAATTGACTGTACATAGTCAGTAGATTCCCCCTCACTCACACCAGAAACCAATAACTCAATCACTGCAGCTAATTGTACAGGGATTTCTTTTGTGCTTTCTCTATTATATCACATATGGAAACTATAAATCCAGTGCAGAGCCAATGACAGGCCATGCAACAGCAAGCAAGCACAATACATATCTGCCATAGGGGGAACCACTCTGATTACTTATCAGAGATTCTGGCTGAATGTATTGCTATTTATTACAGACAATCAGACTGAATATATACAGACTAAAGGTGGCCATACACGGATAGATCCGCTCGTTTGGCGATGTCGCCAAACGAGCGGATCTCCCTCCGATATGCCCACCTTGAGGTGGGCAATATCGGGCTGATCCGATCGTGGGCCCTAGGGCCCAACGATCGGATCCTAGCGTTCACCAAACGGGCGGTCGGATCGCGGGACCGCATCAACGAACAGATGCGGCCGCGATCCGACGGGATTTTTAACCCCATCCGATCGAGATCTGGCCGACTTTCGGCCAGATCTCGATCGGGGAAGCCCGTCGGGGGCCCCCATACACGGGCCAATAAGCTGCCGACACGGTCTGTCGGCAGCTTTTATCGGCCCGTGTATGGCCACCTTAATGGTAGCATTATCTAAGAGAATCTACAGCCTTGATTGTGCCCCTAATAATAATTCTGTAATGAGGTCCTTTTTGAGCCCCCTTCTGCCCCAACACCAGCCTCAGGGTCTGCTCCCCCTGGTGAGAGTGGAGCCAGCAGGATGATCAGGGTATGTAAATAGAGCAATTAAACAGGAATAGAGAGCAGTAAGCCTTACCAAATAGAGCAAAGGAAAATAGAGGGGGGGAAATGGGTCAATAAAAAAGGTCCAACTGAGACTTTTGTGCAATCAGCAGGAATTGATAGTTGCGTTTAAAGGCCAAATAAACTGATTACAGGAGACGTTGCCTGTGAATGAACTGTTAGTGTGCGACAGATGGAAGTAATCTGAGCCAAGCCGCAACTGCCGGGCATTTCTATTGCATTCATTCCTTACTGGTTTTACAATGATTTTTGCCTCTCTATTTCGTTAGGAACATTTCAGCCAGAAACGACACTGACTGTCAGCCAGCATTATTATTATTACTATTATTATTATTGTTTATTTTTCTATTCAGACTCCTATTCCTCTAACCCAGGGGTCCCCAACCTTTTTTTTACCCGTGAGCCACATTCAAATGTAAAAAGAGTTTGGGAGCAACACAAGCATTAAAAAAGTCCCTTGGGGTGCCAAATAAAGGCTGTGATTGGCTATTTGTTAGCCCCTATGTGGACTGGCAGCCTACAGGAGCCTCTGCTTGACAGTATACTTAGTTATTATGCAATTAAAACTCACTTCCAAGCCTGGAATTCAAAAATAAACACCTGCTTTGAGGACACTGAGAGCAACATCCAAGGGGTTGAAGAGCAACATGTTACTCCCGAGCTACTGGTTGAGGATCACTGCTCTAACCCCGCCGTGGCTGGTAGATGAGACCCCAGCAACCAAACACACATTTAGGGACACATTTACTAAGCTAGAGTGAAGGATTCAAAGTAAAAAAACTTCGAATTTCGAAGTTTGTTTTGGGGTACTTCAACCATCGAATAGGCTACTTCGACCTACGACTACGACTTTGATTCGAACTAAAAATCGTTCGACTATTCGACCATTCGATAGTCGAAGTACTGTCTCTTTAAAAAAAACGTAGACTGCCTACTTCGCCACTTTAAACCTACCGAGATACAATGTTAGCCTATGGGGACCTTCCCCATTACTTTTCTAAGGTTTTTTTGATCAAAGGAAAATCCTTCGATCGATGGATTAAAATGGTTTGAATCGTTCGATTCGAAGAATTTAATCGTTTTTCCTTCGATCGATCAAATATTTGCAGTAAATCCTTCGACTTCGATATTTAACCCTCGATATTCGACCCTTAGTAAATGTGCCCCTTATATTCCAAACCAGAGAGCTGCGGAACGGATAATATTTCTACAATAAGAATTACCGTATTAAAAATAAGACCAATGAAAATTGCTTTAGAACGTCATTATCCATAAAATTAAACTGCAAGGGGAATATTCTTTTAAAATAATGAACGATTTATTGGAAGAGCAATTCACAAGTATCTGCATTTGACATAGATTTGATGGTGTACCCATGAAACTGGAAATGTCCTCAGGTTCCTGGATTTGCTGTAGGTGTTCCCCTGTAAAGACTCTAAGGTGCCATGCAATAACTCAAGCATATTGTATAGACTTAATATTTGGTGCTATTATTAGATAGTGCTTGTTATTTGTTAATAAACACAAGTACACAATTAAAAACAACTGTACAGAGCAACTTAAAGACATAAAACAGAGGATCCATTCAGATGAATTTGATTTTTCCCCTTTAGCCTTCCCTCGCCCAATGAGATTAGTAGCTGCTAGCTGTAGCTGTTACACTTAGGTTTTATTGCTTCCTATTTATTGCTTCTCCTTAATAAAAAAAAAAACACACAAATCTATTAAGCAATTAGCAAGTAGCAGTTAAAGGGGATGTTCACCTTCCAAACACTTTTTTCAGTTCAGTTGTTTTCAGATTGTTCCCCAGAAATAAAGACTTTTTTAATTTACTTTCCATTATTTATTTTTTTAGTTTTTCCAAAATCTAAGTATAAAGTTGAATGTTCGTGTCTCTGGTGTTTGTCTGGCAGCTCAGTAATTCAGGCGCAGACTCTAAACTGTTACAATTTTGCAACATTTAGTTGATACATTTCTCAGCAGCATCTCTGGAGTATTAGTAACTATTGTATCAATTCTAACAGCTGCCTGAAATGAAACCCAGAGATTCTGCTCAGCAGGGACAAAGAAATGTATCAACTAAATGTATCCATTTAGAACAGTTTACAGGGTCGGCGACCCCCCCCCTTCCCAGAGCTGCTTTAGAAGGTGAAAATGACACTTTACACTTCAATATTAGAAAAGCGGTGACATGTAGAAAATAGAAAGAAATTGAAAAAGTCGTTATTTCTGGTGATCTATCTGAAAGCTACTAGGGGGAATATTTATCAAAAAAACTTCGAAATTCGAATTCAAAAAGACCAACTGAAATTAAGTCGAAGTTTTTCTTGGTAGAGTAGGTCAGTTTTCGATCGAATAGGTCCATATTCGGTTGAATTCGATTCGTAGGAATCGAAGCAATAGCGCATTCAATTTCAAAGTTTTTCCCCAAAAAAACTTTGATTTTTCACCAGTCCACCAATTGATGCCAAATGGGTTCTAGGAGGTCCCCCATAGGCTAAAACAGCAATTCGGAAGGTTTTAGACGGCAAATGGTCGAAGTCGAATTTTTAAAGCGACAGTACATGATCAATTTTTGATATTCTAATTTTTTTCCAATTTCAAATCGAATTTGGACTATTCCCTAGTCAGCTCGAAATTCCAATTTTTTTTCCTTCATAATTCACTTCGACCTTTGCTAAATCTGCCCCTTAAAATTTTGGTTGGTCTTTTTTGAATTCGCATTTCGAAGTTTTTCAAATTCGAAATTCGACCCTTGATAAATATGCCCCAATCATGGGGATCTCCACCCAAAAGCTGACATTTATAACACAACAGACATTTATAACACAACAGACATTTATAACACATTCTCAGTGGAAGTTTTTACTAAAATCGAATTGAAAAATTCAGTATCTGACACTGCTTTTCACTTGCCAGGAAACTTGCAAATAACTTTAAAACCTCTACTTTCATTATTTTCATACATTTCCCTTCTCCCCCCTCTTAGCGTTAGCGTTAGCGTCCTCCTCTAGAGAAGTCATTTCTGCTGCTGAGACTAAATGTTCTTTTTCCTGCTGCTGCTGCTGGTGCCTCTGGAATTCAGGATAGAGTAAAACAACCCCCCACAGTGCTGCTCCTCGGATAACTGTTCCTGTTACTCCTTCTAAAAAGTAATGAGGCTGTGGCTCCGCTTGCCCCTCAACATTCTCTGCTTGCAAAGGGGGGAATCTGTACAGATCCTGGAGGAGAATAGTCTAGAGAGATGGAAGTGCGCAGTCACCCGCATAAATACGGTAAGGGGCAACTACCTGCCTGCCTTCATGTTCTCCCTGGGAAAGTCAAAGTCTCTATGACGTAGAGAACATTCAATAATAGGAATTTGGCATGTATTTGTCTATATAGAGGGGTTGAGTTTAATCACAAGAATAGAGTCCGTTTGGCGGTGTAATATTTGGGATGTGCTTGTGAGTAGGTGAAGCTGAGCTGGAAGTCTGATGACCTTGCATGAACTGTAGGACAGGGGCAGTTTCAGGCTGGTTCCTCTGTGGTTGTGTACCCAGCTCTGGCCGTTACAGACATCCCATAGGGCAGAGGTTTGAGGGCTAAGCCACTGGTACAGTCCATGGTGGGTATCTCCTTGGGGTTGCCCTGGAAGGTGCACTGGTGGAGGAAGATGGTTGTGAATAGAAAGATCTGCAGCATAGACAGTTGGTCTCCAATGCATCTCCTCTTGCCCACGGAGAAGATCATGACCCCAAAAGCGGCGTCTCTGTCCATCTGGCCGTCTTCATCCAAAAATCGGCTGGGGTCGAAAACCTCTGGGTTTTTCCACTTGGACCCATCGTGGTTGACCGACCACTGGTTGACAAAGACCACCGTGTCCTGGGGAATGTAGAAGCCGTCGATGAGGACATCACTGGTGGTCGAGTGTGGGATGGTGACTGGCACAAAGCTACTGAAACGCAGGGTTTCGTAGATAAAGGCTTGGACGTAGGGAAGGTGGACTTTGTCATCTGCTGATGGAAGTCTGTTGGGTCCCACCACCAGGTCTATCTCATCCCGAAGCTTCTGCTGTATGTCAGGGTATTTAATGAGTAAGAGGAGAATCCAGGTGAGGGCAGTAGCAGTGGTGTCTTGCCCTGCTCCGAGGATATCGTTAACAATGCTTTCCACATAGTCCTTGCTCAGACCATGACCTGCTTCTTCTGCCTGTTCTATGTGACTGATGAAGGCATCGCTCATGTCCCTGGTGATCTCTGGCTTGTAGGTCTGTCGGTGGTGGCTGATCTTCTCCTTGACAAAATCATAAAATTCCCAGTTAAGGTCCTTGAAGCTTTGGTAGAGGCTGCGCACTGGGTTTGGGAAGGTTAGAAGCCAGGGCATGATGTCTACCAGGCTACCGGCTCCCACAGTCTGCCCAAACTTATCATTTCTGCCGATCAGGGCTTTGAACTCCTCGTCGTCGTGGCTGTAGCGTTTGCCAAAGCACAAGGCGCAAATGACATTGGCAGCGGCCACGGTGCACTCACGTGTAGGGTCGAAATATTGCTCCTCAGAAGTCAAGCGCAGGAAAACGCGGATGAGGTCTTGCGCTTCTGCCGCCACATGCTTCTCAAACAGGTTCTGCGTTTTGGTGTTGACGGTAGAAAACGCTCTGAGGGTTGAGTGAGCGATTTTCTTCTGAGCCTTCCAGAGAGTAGAATAACCCCCAAACGCGATGCTTTTGCCCCCGGAGATAAGCTGAAAGGAGGAAAAATTGGGTCTCCCAGCAAATTCCTTGCTATGTTTCACCAGGGCTTCCCTTATGGTGGAATCCCCATTCAGCACCACGATGTCTTGGTTGCCCAGCCTGATCTGGAATACGTTGCCATATTTCTGAGCCATTTTACAAAAGGTGAGATGGGGCAGTTGGCCGAGTTGCATTGCATTGCCCACCACAGGCCAAGGGAAAGGACCAGGGGGAGACCTCTTCTGGCCATGGTTCCTCAGCCATATACAGGCTTCCAGGCAGATGAGGATCACGAAAGAGAAGACCAGGGCTGGCTGGACACTGTCTTTCCATTCTGCCTGTGGAGTAGCTGTATCCATTGGAGTCATTTGTGGCTTGCTGGCAAGCCCTGGAACAGAGGTCTATCTTTATCCCTATTCTGGAACTTTATCTTAAGTGGTTATTTTGCTTCTTTAAGTGCAGTACAGTGGTGGGGTAGAAAGTCAGTCAATGACTGTGTATCTAAAAAGGTTCCTCAACCTGAATGTCCTTTCCTTTTACCAGATGCAGCCTGAGAGTCTCATGTTAACCCTGTGCCTGTCTCATTGGATCTGAACTCAGTGCAGGGTCTCTGTCCTTTAAGCAACAGCAGTGTAGGGGGCAGAGCCTCTCCTCCCATTCAAATGGTCCCAAGGTCCCATCCAGCCTCATTCAATACAAGTCACATGTTTTCATTCTGTCTAGTCAGTTTTTGTCAGGCAATAATAGTACAATGGAGAGCAACTTCCCCAACTGGGGCATCTCTCATTGGCTGCCATTAAGTTCTCATAGAACTGCAGGAGCCCAGGGAAATAGATGAGTTTCCATATTATAGGCTTTTAAATACCATTGCTTAGTGTGGGCATCAGCATTGCACCCAGGGTCACTTTGTACAGACTCTGGGCTCATTTATCAACACTGGGCAAATTAGCCCAATTAGTGATTAGCTTTTTAAAGCCAGCTACAAGTAGAACAATGAATGCAGCAATCTGATTGGTTGCCATGGGTAACTGCCCATGGGCAAATTTGCCCAGTGTTGATAAATGACCCCCACACTGCCTGATCTTCAATTAACTTTTGGTTCAGGTAATAACGTTAGATAATAATTCTATCTGTCTTGCCTGCTACAGTATTCTGTTACTAAACTGCTCCTGTGGTTCCAATGCAAAGAGTCATTCTGTTCCCATCAATATCAGATAATTATGATAATAATATCAAATAATTATAATAAGTAATCACCTTTATTGCTGATGTGAAAAAAAAAATATAAAGATATTAGGGATGTACCATATACATAATGTTGGGATTTAGCCAGATCCTTGGACCCAAATTTATACATTCAGAATTGAGAAAAAATCCAAATCAATTTTTTGCACACAAATTTGAGGGTTTGGATTTGGTTCAGCTGAAAACTAAAAATCTGTTCATATCCTGGGTTTGGTGCATATATATATATATATATATATATATATATATATATATATATATATATATATATATATATATATATATTGAACATGACATTATCACCCTTATCTGTTATTTTTACTGTTATAGAGAGTGTAAGCTCTTGGGTACAAGTGCATTCTGAGTTGCACTTGATCAAAGCTTCTCAATTACTTCTCACTGCAGTGATGTATTTGGACATAGGGAACGTATAACCTTGCATGTTCTTAACTCTTAGATCTGCCCTATAAAATAGGCACGTAGCAGAAAGCTGGCAGGGGAACTGGGAGTTATAGTTCTGCCACATCTAGAGATACAAATTGTGATTAAAGAATTACATTACTTCTCTACCTTATCATTAACATTTGCACCTCTTATGGCAATTTCAGGGTGTTGATGTCAGTATCCTTGGCACCTATGAATACATTGGCCCTTTATAAATATAATTGTATCCTATAGTAGCAAATGGGTTGCACCACCGACTGGAGATGAAGAGCAGACTCCAGCTTAAAGGGCAACTTCGCCTGCAGAAGAAGTTTTGGTTTGTAGTAGGCAGCAATTACTTCATTAGCTGTATGACCAACCTTTCTGTTTCTGTATCATGCCATATTGTTGCCAGGGTCAGTGACCCTTATATTTTAATACATAATAAAAAAAAATGAAAGAATTGACTGAAAGGGGTTATTTTTCAGTTGAGTTGTTTTCAGATTGTTCTCCATAAACAATGACTTTTTTTCAATTGTTTTCCATCTTTTATCGCTTTCCCATAATTGAAGTTTAAAGTGTAATGTTTCTGTGCAGATTCTGAGCTGCTACAATTTGCTACATTAGTTGATGCCATTTCTCAGCAGCATCTGTGGAATCTACACAACTATTGTATCAATTCTAACAGCTGCAAAAACTCAGGGATTCTGCTCAGCAGGGACAAAGATAAGAAATGTATCAACTAAATGTATCAATTTAGAACAGTTTACAGGGTCGGCGACCTCCCCCAGCTGCTTTAGAAGGTGAAAAATAACACTTTACACTTTAATATTAGAAAAATGGTGACACATAGAAAATAGAAAGTAATTGAGAAAAAGTCTTTATTTCTGGTGATCAATCTGAAACCAACTGAACTGAAAAAAGTGTTTGAAGGTGAACAATCGCTTTAAGTCTAAGGGTTAGTTCACACCAGGAGATTCGGGGAGATTTTGTCGGCTCTTCTTCTGGGCGATAATCTCCCTGAACTGCCTCCGCGTGTCTTCCCATCCGCTATAATGAAACGTCGCCTGCGCTAAAGCACACGTGGCACACGGGGAAGTTGCCTCACGGGGAGATTGTCGCCCAGAAGAAGAGGCGATTAGTCGCCAGGCAACAAAATGTCCTCGAATCTCCTCGTGTGAACTAACCCTAAATTAGTTTTTATTAGTGTAAATGCTTAAAGGTGGTTGTATGTGTCTCATGGCACAGCCATGCTTCTGGTTTTACTTTACCCTGTGGATCTGTACCCAAGGGGTAGGGCCACATTGCTTGCTCATTCTTTGCCTGTATATACAGTATATGTAATTATCCGTCATTCCTCATCCAGCCTGCCCCTGATCCCAATCAGCCTCTTCTCTCCTACCCCTCTATGTCCACAAATTTTCACCTTTTTGGCCTCAACATGTCAATGATCCGCCCCTCTTAGGCAATGCCCCTCCCCTTTATATTACTGCCCAGCCCCCTGTTGTCCTGCCTCCCTCCATTGTTGATGCAGCTGGAATATTTCAGCACCACCATCACCACCCCGCTGTCCCCCACATCACTGCCACTGACCACAGCTCCCCCCACCCTGTCAATACCACCCACCCCACTGAAACAAACCCACTGCTGCTCACACACCACACAGATTCAGAGCAGTGGGGTCCACTAAAGTCAAGTCCCAGTGGGAGAAGGAAAGGCTAAAATTAAGTAAGCTTTATCAGAAAGGTCTATATAAATACACCTGTAAACCCTCAATGCAATTCTGCTCTGAGTCCTCTGCCAAAAGAAACACAGCATTTCTTTCCTTCTATTGTGTACACATGGGCTTCTGTATCAGACTTCCTGTTTTCAGTTTAAACCTCCAGGGCACGGGCTTGAGCATGCTCAGTTTGCTCCTCTCGCTCTCCTCCCCTCCCTTTTCCCCCTCCCTCCTCCCCTCCCTGCTGTAATCTGAGCCCAGTGCTATGAGTGAGCAGGGAGAGACTCAGACAGGAAATTATGTCACACCAAGCTAATATGGCAGCTGCTATCCTAAACAAACAGAGAGAGCTTCTACAGCTGTTTACTCAGGTATGGTAAAGCATTCTGCAGAATAAATATAGTGTTATAGCTTGCACTATTTGTGGCTAATCTATTGGCAATAAACTGCTTCGGTAGCTTTCCTTCTCCTTTAATACAGTAAAAAAAAGTCAGTATTGTTTAGTAAAGCCATAAGTGGGCAGTGTACCTTTAAGCAGAGATTATAACACCTTCTGTGTAGGGAATGTATATGTTATATTGAACGTGGGCTACACATGGGGAGGAGGGGAAGGTCAAAAAATTCCATTTGCCTTTAACTTTCACTCCCATTCCCGCTTGTATTTTTAGCAGTATTTTTTTCTGAGCTGCTGAAGCCCAAAGGTAGAAAAGAGGCTTTTTGTATGACTTGGCTGGAAGTTTAAGTAAATAAAGGAGAAGAGTAAAATGGCTAATTAGAGGCGCTCCCCCCTGCGTGCTGCCGGCTAATGTAAGGCAGGGGCTTTAGTGTAAGCTCTTTAGTTAAACTAACAAAGCTGCACATTTCCTCTTCCCCTTTGCACGGATCCGACACTTCTCCGAAGCTCATTTGTCTCCCATTTGGCCGGCAGAGTCCCCAGATGCAATTTGCTATCTACTCTAATCTAGTCTAATTGTTCCAGGGCAGGGTATATGCTGGGCTCTCTAGAAACTAGAAAAATCTGAAAACTGATAAAAAAAAGTATAGAAAACTCACCACATTACACAGAGGATACCAATGTTAGATAAATTAATAATAAATTAATTATCTGCTGTTTAGTTTTTACT
Organism: Xenopus laevis; assembly: GCF_017654675.1. Lineage (NCBI taxonomy): Eukaryota > Metazoa > Chordata > Amphibia > Anura > Pipidae > Xenopus > Xenopus laevis. The sequence continues at coordinate 108,325,425 of NC_054385.1, read as the reverse complement.
TAAAAGAGGCTCCAACAACCCTTTCATTGTGCAAAAGGATAACAGCCTTATGAATTTCGTGCCAATATGGGGCACTTAATCATAGGATAATGCTGCGGGGAATATGTTGCATATTAAAGGGATTGTCCACCTTTGAGTTAGCGATTAGTATGACGTACAGAGTGATATTCTGAGACAATTAGCAATTGGTTTTCATTTTTTATTATTTAAGGTTTTTGAGTTATTTCGCTTTTTATTCAGCAGCTCTTCCATTTGCATTATAAACAATCTCGTAGCTAGGGTCCATCAGGGGGGCTATCAGTGATTGGCTGATCGATTTGTCATTTACTTCAGATTCCAGTCCGGATTTCCTAATCTGGAAATTCAGACAGTTGATTTTGGAAGGGCTGTCCATGTGAAAATAGAAAAACGTGACAACCCTACTCCCGCTCACACTCCCCCAACTCAACCCAGTAGCTGCAATTTCTTATACACCCATGTCCCGTTGCCCCCATGCCATCAGGCACTTAAGAATTTATAATAAACAGATTCAGGCTGGGTTGGGAGAGGGTTAGGTTGGGGGAAATGGTATAAAGCATAATTAACTGCAAAATTAGCTTTTTTTTAAAAATAAAAACATGGGTTACATTTACATTTATATAATATTTATTTATTTAGCATTTCCGCTTCTAATCTAGGGTTGCTGACCTTGACAACAAGATGGTGGCTTGACTGTGAAAGAGAATAAAATTCTGCAGATTCCCCCGGGAGCCCCCCTGACTTGGATGAATTCTGTTCTCAAGTCACTACTACCCTGGCCTTGAGGGCAGATTCACCTGTTTGGCTGTAAGAGCAGTTCTTTGTTTTTCTGTGCTGTGGAGCAATATCTCTATGCACTCCCACCTTTTTTACATCTCTATAAAGAATAATTGGGAATACGCACAATTATTGTACAGCACTGCGGAATATGTTGGTCCTTTTTAAATACATGTTAATAATAATTATTAGCCTTAGTCATAATAATAATAATGTCTGCATACAGTTCCTGTGTTTTTTGGGCACTAGGGTCACTGGCATGCTGCAAAGTATTCAAACCATTCAAAGTATTAGGTTATTGTCCACCTCCCACTGACCTGACATGCAATTATGTGTAATGGCAGAGCTTTCCCTGTGAGCCCCAAGGTCTCTCAAGGCCACTGGATACCCACAGCCTCTTTGCGGTCAGATAAAGGCATTGGACACAGAGTATGACTTGGGGTTAGACGGACAAATGACACAGTGTGATATAAAACATATAAAGGGGATTATATAAAAAGGCACGCTCAGTATCACTCTATGTGAATTAACGGCACTGCACTTTCTCATACATTCTGACTTGCCAACAAAATTAAGCTGTTGGCTGGGGCCCATCGCTTTCCAAACTAGAAGTGATGCTTGTTGCTTTTTTTTTTATTGTGAACTCGTTTCTAGTAATTGCTCCGGCAGCGATATCTCTGTGATTCATGCGTTCGTCTGAAACGCTCTTGGCTTAAGGCATGCTTTATTTTGGAATCAGTGCGCTGTCTGATCCGTTCTGCAGTCATTCCGAGTTTATATTCACAAGCCACAAATCCCCCTTGTGCCTGGCAGGGGAGAGCAGGGCGATGGTTTCCTCTATGAAAGCACCAGCAGATCTGGCCTTATTATAGTACATTAGTTATAACTTTGCGTACAGCACGGGCATCACTGTCTGTGGGTACAGGGGCTGGAGTGGGGGTGTCACTGAGCTGAGTGTTGATGAGCCTGGGCCTCACTCTATATAAACAGTGTCTTGCAAAAGTTTCCACACCCTTGTTTGGGTTATTATTGGTGTAGGCGGGCGAGCATTCAGGAACATAATTTTGGTGTTGCTGGATGATGTCACCATATGATGTCACCTCTATCAGTCAATAACTGGCTGTACACTTACCTTGCCAAGGGCTGATATAATGGGCTTATTTACAAGTAGAATACCAAGCAAACTGCCCATCAAATGACTATAATTCTGCTTTTTTTCAGTATGCCAGGCAGTTTACCCATCATACCCGTGGAATCTGAGTGCATCTTATTCATTAGGGTGAATAAGGTGTCTTGCATGGCATTGGTATTATTTACTGCAAAATTAGTTCTTTTTAAAATTGGTTTACATATATATAAATATTGATTTATTCTGCAGTTTGGCATTTCCACTCCTAACCTAAGGTTACTGACCTTGACTGTGAAAGAGAATAAAATTCTGCAGATTCCCCCTGCAGCAGTAGCTTCCCATTTGCAAATTTTGCTCCCGATCTTGTTGGTGTCTAGTTCCCCCATTGCGGGTGGGATTTTGTTCTTCTGGACCATCGTTCAAAATAAAATGATCAAATACAGTTAGCCAAAACAGACTATGTTTACCTCTTTGCTCATTAGGAAGATCAGGGCGGGCATATACTATAAGATCCATTTGTATAAAAATGTTGCCGAAGTTTGGCTGCCAACATGTGGGCCAAATTGGGATGATCTGATCAGTTGGCTCTAGGCCAACAATCAGCTCTACATGTGAATGTGGTCCTGACCCAATTGGATTTTCTAATCTGCCCATTACATATCTGACCAATATTCAGACAAATATCTGTAATAATGATGTGCAGGTTAACCCAAAACCCACGGTGGCCCACAGGATGATCATAGTTTCAGCGGGTTTGGCCAACTATTGTGGGTTAAATTTGGGGAGGGTCAGACTGGGGAAGATGCCCCCAGACGTAGCACACAGAGCGAGAAGACACGGCCACGGGTTGGATGCAGGTTGGGCACTGGCAAAATTTGGCAGGTTAGGGTTGGGTGTGGGTTGAGTTATTCCTGACACGCATCACTAATCTGTAAGGCAAGGTGTGAGTCTTAATGGGGGATAAACCAGCAGTTTTGATTGTCCCTGTAGACAAAATCTCCTCCCCCAAATTCCAGAGCCCTGTGGAAACTGGTTGTTTACTTAAAGGAGAAGGAAAGGTTAAAACTAAGTAAGCCTTATCAGAAAGGTCCACCGAAAGATACCAGTAAACTCTCAAAGTAATGTTGCTCTGAGTCCTCTGTCAAAAGAAACACTGCATTTCTTTCCTTCTATTGTGTACACATGGGCTTCTGTATCAGACTTCCTGCCTTCAGCTTAAACCTCCTTGCCCCGGACGTGAGCATGCTCAGTTTGTTCCTCTTCCCCCCCCCCTCCCTTCTCTGCTATAATCTGAGCCCAGAGCTATGAAAGAGCAGGGAGAGACTCAGGCAGGAAGTGATGTCACACCAAGCTAATACTGCAGCTGCTATCCTAAACAAACAGGGAGCTTCTAGACTTTTTTACTCAGGTATGGTAAAACATTCTACAGAAAAAATATAGCTTCTAGCTTGCACTATTGCAGCCAAGCACGTTTCAGGGGCTATTGCGCTCGCTGCACTAGAAGAGACGAATTTCCGTTTTAAAAAACGGAAATTCGTCTCTTAAAGTTACCAAAGGCGGCTTTTTGCCGCCCTTGGTAACTGACCGCTCTGTGCCACCTGAGGCAAGATTCTCACCTTGCCTCATGGCCGGAGCGGCCCTGATTGCAGCTAATCTATTGGCAATAAAATACCTCTGTAGCTTTCCTTCTCCTTTAAAGGAGAAGAAAAAGTATTATCACTGGGGGCTGCCAGTGTTAGGCACCCCCGGGGATCATATTTGCTTAGGGCAGTGGCACATGGGGAGATTAGTCCCCTGCGATTTTTAAAAGAGAGATTTGGCGACTAATCAATAGTTTTGTTTTCCAAATGAGAATAATATAAATCTACAACGTCAAAACATACGAGGCTACTTTTAATTGCATGCCGTTCCAAAACGCACAGAGACCCTATTCTGAGCGACTTCACTGAAATAGCAATTCCATTACCAAGTATTAAAATCTACCAAATTAAAACACACTGGGAGATTATTAGCCACGATTGTATGTAAATTTCACGCATTGACGCTGTACCAGCATCTTGGCGTCCATTCGCCATCCATAATAAAAACACACAGAGGAAACCACGCGTACGAAAACACGCCAAGGAAATCACACCGGAGAAAACAACATTTCTATTAAAATGCAATTTCTGAAGCATTTTTTCGATACTGATCGACTTATTAATCTTGTGGGAGGAGAAAAGTAGCGTGTGGCATCATGGGTAGTAAATCGCTTGGGAGCTGAAATCGTATTAAATCTTTTCTTCGCTATAGATGCACGACTTGTCGCCGAAACAGAAAAAAACCAAAAAAAACAGGGGGACTAATCTCCCCGTGAGCTACTGTCCTTACCAGTTTGGTGCTCGTGTTTGCTAAAAACTGCACCTGCTCAGGGTTTATCTGGAGAAACTCATTTATTTTGCCTGATGGGGTTCCCAAGCTGATTAGAGTTTTTGCATTTTTGTTCCCCCCCCCCTTTTTTTTTTTTTACACAGCTGATAGGTCCCAGTAGGATGCTAAATCTGACTCACACATACAAGTGTATATTTCTGCCCAACAAAACTTTAATATCCTATATAAGTTTTATGGACTGTGCCTGCAGACTGCATTCTCCGAGTACGTGACCACAATTTTTTTTTTTCTAGGCATGAACAGTAAAACCTCATGTGCGAGGCGCAGGGTTTGTACAAACCACAGTATCACCTCTGAGCAATGTTTATTTGTCCTTTAGTTTCTTCCATTGCCTTTGGCTGTCAGTGAGAGCTTGAAGTCACACAAATCAAAGGGCTGATGGATGTTAACATTGATGTATTGCCCTAAATCCTACCTACAGCTGGAGCTCTGTGCTGCCTCACTGCTTGGCCCCGGGATCTGAACCCTATTTAGACCCCCTTAATACAACACTGCTGTGTCTGGAAGAAACACTACTCTGGCAGTAGGATTGTCAGTTTCCAAAATCACAGCCATCACAAGGGACCTGTGGTCTTAACCCCTCTCTGCTTTAAGGGGTTGTCCATCTTTGAGTTAACTTTCAGTATGATGTAGAGAGTGATATTCTAATTCTAAGACCATTTGCAATTGGTTTGCATTTTTTCATTATTTGTGGTTTTTGAGATATTTCGTTTTTTATTCAACGGCTCTGAGGTTTGCAATTTCAGCAATCTGGTTGCTAGGATCAAATTTACCCTCGCAACCAACCATGCACTGATTTGCGTAAGAGATAGGAAAGGTCCTCAATAGAAAGATGAGTAATAAAAAGTAACAATAACAATAAATGTGTAGCCTTACAGAGAATGTGTTTTTAGATGGCGTCAGTGACCCCCATTTGAAAGCTGGAAAGCAGAAAAAGGCAAATAATTGAAAAACTATACATTAAAAAAAAAAATAATGAAGGCCAGTTGAAAAGTTGCTTAGAATAGGCCATTCTATAATACTAAAAGTAAACTTAAAGGTGTACCACCCCTTTAATCAGACTTCCTCACTGTTCCAACCAGTCTCCTCCTATTCATATCTATTAACCCTCTGGCAGCACTTTTGTCATACTCTCCCCTCCATTGTGATCCACCACCCTCTAACAGAGCTGCACCCCATTCAGGCTCCCTCTGCACTCCTCTTCTCTCTGCACCCCCATACTGGCTCCCTTTGCACTCTTCTTCTCTCTGCACCCCCATACTAGCTCCCTGTGCACTCTTCTTCTCTCTGCACCCCCATACAGGCTCCCTCTGCACTCTTCTTCTCTCTGCACTCCCATACTGGCACCCTCTGCACTCTTCTTCTTTCCACACCCCCATACTGGCTCTGTCTGCACTCCTCTTCTCTCTGCACCCCCAAACTGGCTCCCTCTGCACTCCTCTTCTCTCTGCACCCCCATACAGGCTCCCTCTGCACTCTTCTTCTCTCTGCACCCCCATACAGGCTCCCTCTGCACTCTTCTTCTCTCTGCACCCCCATACTGGCTCCCTCTGTTCTCTTCTTCTCTTTGCACCCCCATGTTCCTCTCTCAGTCACAGCTGCACATATAATTAACTCTTGATTTAGAGTTGAGTTGTATGATAATAAAAATTACATCTAATGACTTTGATTTCCTTTAATTGCACTGACATGTTCTGAGGACTTTGATACAAATCTGTTGGCAAAGCTCATTTTCCTGACTCTTGATATATGGCCCTCGCAGGATTCATTTGGACTGTAAATAAAATATATATTTTTCTGAAACGTCTCAGCTGCTCTGCATTAATTTCTAAGGCCCAATAGAAGCAGAGTGTGAAGATCCTGTAAAACCTGAGTTATTATTCCTCTTACAGAACTGGCCCATATTTGCCATAAAATCCTGTTACGCTAAAATTAAAGTTACCCTTGTGTAAATCAGTATGTTGAGCTCTTTGCAGTCCAGTGGCTCCATCCAAGAGGAAGTTAAAGGGCAATAAAACACCAGACTCCAGTTATTTCCCAGTGTAGATGTCTGCTGTATGCATTGCTGTGTATATAAGCCCCGTGCAAAAGTAACCGCTCCTCTTCCCTCCTGGTATGCACTGTTTGCAGAGTTCATGACACACTTAAACCTGTTTGGTGTATATCCCTGTGTTAATCTGCCCACGTGAATAATGTCACCATGTGGGTGCAGGCACAAGGCAGACAGCACCCTAAAAATAAAAAAGTTTAGCAAAAGGAAAACAACTGGGCTAGTTCCCCTTTAATAAGCAGTATTTCATCAGTCTATCTATCTATCTCTTTATATCCATGTAAATTTCTATCTATCTCTCACACACTTTATCTATCTTTCTCTCTCTCGCTCTATCTTTCTCTCCATATATCTATCCATCATCTATCTACTTATCTATCTCTTATTTATTTCCTATCTATCTATCTATCTATCTATCTATCTATCTATCTATCTATCTATCTATCATCTATCTATCATCTATCTATCTATCTATCTATCTATCTATCTATCTATCTATCTATCTATCTATCTATCTATCTATCATCTATCTATCATCTATCTATCAATCTATCTATCTATCTATCATCTATCTATCTATCTATCTATCTATCTATCTATCTATCTATCTATCTATCTATCTATCTATCTATCTATCTATCTATCTATCTATCTATCTATCATCTATCTATCGTTTATTTATCTATTATCTATCTCTGTCTATCTATCTCTATTTATTTCTGATCTCTCTCTCTCTCTCTCTCACTATCTATCTATCTATCTATCTATCTATCTATCTATCTATCTATCTATCATCTATTTATCTATCTCACTATCTATCTATCTATCTATCTATCTATCTGTCTGTCTGTCTGTCTGTCTGTCTGTCTGTCTGTCTGTCTGTCTGTCTATCTAGCTGTCCATCTATCCCACTATCTCTCTCTCTCTCTCTCTCTCTCTCTCTCTCTCTCTCTCTCTCTCACACACTCTCTCTATCAATATCAATATCTCTCTCTCTCTTCTATCTATCTATCTATCTATCTATCTATCTGTCTGTCTGTCTGTCTGTCTGTCTGTCTGTCTGTCTGTCTATCTATCTATCTATCTATCTATCTATCTATCTATCTATCTATCTATCATCTATCTATCTATCTATCTATCTATCTATCTATCTATCTATCATCTATCCACATATCTGCCTACCTACAGTATGTACAGCTGAAAGCAAACATTTTGTCAAGGGTCCCCATCCCCAAAATGTTTGGATTTAACTGTGTGACTGTATGTATGTCTATCTAAGCAGATCTGAAATATGAAGAGTATTTCGATATTTTTTTAGCACTTTGATTGCTGGAAGTTCAGACCAGTTGTTGGGACTGGAGAATAATTGTATGAGCTCTCTTGGGTCCCTATGACGTTTTTCACTGCACACCATTTTACATGTAGATGATGGCAGTCCTCTACAACAAGGGCCTGGATAGAGAACTTTCTTGCTGACATTTACAATTGAGGAGTAATTCCCTGAGATGGTATCAAATCCAACTTGTAGAATGGCGGAGAAACCTCAGCACTTATTGATTGAACCGAACCTGAATCACATCTGATGGGTATAATTTACACTGTCTGGCTATGTTTGCATTTCAGAGCAGTTTGAATTTTGGGTTGCAATAAAGTCATTATAGATTGTGCAAAAATCCAGCTATTTAACCTTTACGTTTTTGAATGAAGTGGTCTGGGATGGTTGATCCAGAGAAGATCAGATCCCCAGTGATCAATTATGTCTTCAGTTAGGATAGAATCCCAGTAAGCCTGGTTAGGGAAGCAAGACCTTTATTTCTACTGGGGCTATTCAATAAACAAAGAGCTGCTGGCTGATGATCAAGGACCACTGGGTCACTGTCCTGTAGAACTTAATTTAACATAGTGTCTGGTTAAATATTAGGCTACATATTGATGTTTTGCTTCATCCTCCCCTGCAGTTTGCACTTTGGTCATTCCCACCAGTGTCAGCAACTTCCCACCAGTGTCAGCAAGAGACAAAGGAGCAAACCAGGCACATCCCCTTCTGTAATAGCTCCATATTGGGCAACTTCACTGCATTAACAAAACAAAAAATGGTTATTAAACACATTACTAAGTACATGGCACAAGCCAAGTGTATAATTGCACAGTGTTGGTTTAAAAGGCAGACAATATTGTACTGAGGGTTGGTATAGATCTCATTCATTGATGTAAACATTCATTAGATAACGTAGGTGTACTAGACGGACCCTGAGAGTGGGGGGTTTGACCCTGGTATATAGTAAATATGCTGCTGAGCCAAGGGGCAAAATGGGTTTAAAGGGGACTCTTTCTGTTCCTATGATTCAATAGTTCAGCACCAGTTGTGGCATGAGGCCCCTCTTTGTTCAGAACCTTAAATGTGACACAACTGGGGGGATCACTGTAAGATTTACAGCAGTTGCACAGAGGCCTCGATCCAAAGTAAATGAAATACTATAGTAATGTCCAGCGTGCAGCCCTCCAGCTGTTGTTGAACTACAGTTCCTAGAAAATCCGTCAGCTGCTGGTAGATCCACAACGTCTGGTGGGCTTCTAGTAAGGTAGGCTGGTGTCAAGGGAAGGGCCAATAACTGTGGCATAATATCTGTAGTAAGGCAATATGGTGTTAGGGGAAATGGTTTTATCTGTGGGATAGTGTGTATAGTGTGTATAGTGTGTATAGAAAGCTAAGGTTGTGTCCCATATACTTTATAATATCCAACCTGCAACCTCCTGCTGTTCTTGCCAAAGGCTGTTAGAGGATGCTGGGAGATGTAGTCCAATAAAAATGTTGCTCTGCATGTTGAAATGTAAATAAAGGGGCCCTACATAGGTTATTTGGTTGCAGGTCCCAGCATGACTAAGGAAAGCCCTGGCTGAAAGTGTTTGTGTGTATGTGTCTATGTGCAGAATAAAGCAGTGCACATGTCAGAGATCTATTGCCCAGCTGGCAGGGAAGTGGTTAAAGCACAGAGGGGTCATATCCGGCCTCAGTCCCACCGAGAGTAAAAACTTGCAGTTTGTGATTGTGAGTCCATAATGCAGAACAACTCCTTGTAACTTAATCCCTACTGTTCCGCTACAGCTCTGCCATTCATAATCACTCCCAGCCACCAGCGTCTGCGTGTTTGGGATTAGCCACCACTTTGCTTCCCCTTTATATGGCACACAGCCTGCCCCCCCCCCCCCCTCTTCTGTACTTGTGAATTTTTGGGAACTGGCAATTTGGTTGAGACAATATAACCCCCCCCCTGCCTTCCCTGCGCTCACATACACAGTGCTGGAGTTAGAGGGGCACCGCACAGTGCAGGAGGGACCCCTGATAACCAGTGGGGATATATAGTATATAAAGCCTGTGGGACTGTACAGGGGCCCTCCAGGGCACAAAATGAAAGGTGGCCATACACAGGGAGATCCACTCAGTTGGTGATGTCGCCAAACAAGCGGATCTCTCGCCCACATTGAAGTGGGCGATATCGGGCTAATCCGATCGTGGGCGCTAGTGCCCAATGATTGGATCAGAATCGCTGGACCGAATCAACGAAAAGATGCAGCCGCGATCCAATACGAGTTTTTAACCTGCCCGTCCGGCATCTGCCCGACTTCCGGCCAAATATCGATCAGGGACGCCAGTCGGAGGGACCCACACACGGGCCACTAAGCTGCAGACTTGGTCTGTGTAAGGCCGCCTTAAGACTGTAAGCTCTACAGGGCAGGGACCTCATTTCTACTGTCTCTTACCCCATGGCACTTAAGCTCTGTTTACATAAACACATATATTATATATATATATAGTCCAATAGTAGAAAGCACTCACGGCACACGGTTTTCATAAAGTCGTTTTTATGAAAATCGTTAGTGCTTTCTATTATTGGACTACATTATATTTGATCTGCACCCTGCCTTTGCCAGTGGTGAGTGCCGATTTGTGGTGAATATATAGTGAATAAAGTACCCCCTCTTGTAAAATATAAGGATATTATTAGTACCGAGGAGTTTCATGACCATATAAAAACACGAGGCCGAAGGCCGAGTGTTTTTATACAGGTCATGGAACTCCGAGGTAACTTCTAATATCCTCATATTTTACAACTGGGGGTACTTTATTTATTATAATACACAAATTTTAGTGAGTCATGTGACAGAAATGACATCACTACTCACCGTTTATAACTGATGACATCACTACTCACCGTTTATAAGGATATAATTTACAGGATATTCATGGCTTTTGTGTATTATATAAACATATAAGCACATTCATTTTACTGCGATGTGCAATATGTTGACGCTCTAAAAATACATGTTAATAATAATAATAATAATATATATATTATGTTTATTATGTTACTTGAACTCCCTGTGTGTACTTTTATATATATTGTACGGTGCTGCGTCTCCATCTAAATAAATTTATACATACACACAAATCAAAGTTATTTCGTGCTGCAGTTCTCCATTTTAACTGTTATATGGTTGTCATGCACACTGCCCCTAGCAACTGGATCTGTGTTTGAATGGATGAAGGGTGCTATAACTGTACAGAACGGATAAGCAATGGCTTATTCCAACAACAATTCATATCGGTCACTGACCCCCCCCACCACCACCACCACCTGAATTTTACATTTTGCTTTCAAGATGTTTTCAAGACACACGAACAGGGTTATTTATCAAAGTCCGAATTTATCTCAATATTTTTTGCTACAAACTCTGATAAAATCCACTCTGGATTTTTACTCTTATTTATTATATTTTCCCGATAATTTGCTTTGCAGGAAAAAATCTGATTTTCACGATTATTTACGGATTTTTCATCCAATTTTCACGATTCTTTGCAATTTTTCACCGGAAAACTCTGATTTTTGCCCGGGGGTATTGCACGAAACCCAGCGCACATCAAAAAAATCATTGGGACTTCTCCCACTGACTTATATGTAACCTCGACAGGTCTGAGATGCCGGATTTTCCATCCTCAGGGTTTAATCAGTTCCGAAATTCGTAGTCCGAAGTCCGATTTTATAAAAAAAAAAATCATGATTGTTGCATTTGGAGTTTAGTAAATAACCCCACGAAAAGTTAAAACAATAAAAAGACCAACTGTAAAGATGCTGATGTTCATCGGCAGCTGGAGAGCCGCAGACATGGATCATGAAAAAAGGCAAAATAATCTGTATATTAGTGAATAAGGATCAGAGAGGGTAGGGCTATGTTATTTGTACTTTCATCAATGGCATTTTCCTTCCATGGGGCCCACTCTCAGGCTTCTCTACCCCCACTTCTCAGTACTTGTTAGCAAAGAGCTGGCCGGGTGTTCAGCTGAAATTTGCGTGTTAGTGTATTGACAGTTTAAGAGAAAAGGGTCTCCCAGTCACGAAGAGCCAGGCTGCTCGCTCTGGAACCCATCACTGTTTATAGCAGCCACTTCCCCTCACTTGCAGCTCCTGTCACGCACACTCAGGGTGGGTAGGCCAAGGGGCTTGTACTGGGGGGGCTGTGTGTCGGGCATCAGGAAGGAAATTCTCTTTGTAATTGACTTACTCCCAATTCAGCAGTTCAAATAGATGTCTTTGCTGGAAGAAAAAAAAAATGACCGGTTTAAGGAATTATTTCAATTTGTCATTTTTAAAAATGACTGTTACTTTTAAATAATATAAAAATAAAAGGGTTTCCCACCCCCTGGCCTTGGGAACAGGAAATATTAAACGTGTACTGTCTGTATGATTAATGGCTACAGTGTGGAGATCCTCTCCTGACACTTCAAGGGGGAAACTCTGCTGCCTGCTCCTTCTGAACTGGATTAAAGTGTTTCCCTGTAACCTGGGCACGAGATGCTGCTAAACTCAGGAAAATACCCCTACCCCCCCTGCAAAGTATTAGTAATCATGTCAGCGCATGTCCAGTTACAGGTATGGGATCCTGAAACCCATTATCCAGAAAGTTCTGAAGTACGGGAAGCCCATAATGAAATCATTTGGAATTTTAAAAAAAATAATAAAAAATAATAAAAACAGTACCTTGTACTTGATGCCGTGCAATATAATGGATCCTTATGGGAGGCAAACAATATTTTTGGGTTTATGTATTGTTTAAATTATTTTTAATTTGGAGATCCAAATTACAGAATGATCTTGGGGAGTCACTACCCACTGCCTCTCATTATATATATTGCTCTTGGGGAGGGAGTCAATACCCTCTGCCTCTCATTGAATATAATGTTCTTGGGGAGTCAGTAACTGCTGCCTCTCATTGTATATGATGTTCTTGGGGAGTCACTACCCACTGCCTCTCATTGAATATATTGTTCTTGTGGAGTCACTACCCACTTCCTTTAATTGTATATAATGTTATGGGGGAGTCACTACCCACTGCCTCTCATTGTATATGATGTTCTTGAGGAGTCACTACCTACTGCCTCTCCTTGAATATAATATTCTTGGGGTGTCACTACCCATTTGCTTTAATTGTATATAATGTTCTTGGGGAGTCATTACCCGCTGCCTCTCATTGTATATGATGCTTTTGGGGAGTCACTACCCACTGCCTCTCCTTGAATATAATGTTCTTGGGGAGTCACTACCCATTTGCTTTAATTGTATATAATGTTCTTGGGAAGTCACTTCCCACTACCTCTCATTGAATATAATGCTCTTGGGGAGGCCCTACCCATTCCTTTAATTGTATATAATGTTCTTGGGGAGTCAGTACCCTCTGCCTCTCATTAAATATAATGTTCTTGGGGAGTCAGTACCCACTTTCTTTAATTGTATATAATGTTCATTAGGGTCATTACCCGCTACCTCTCATTGTATATGATGTTCATGGGGAGTCAGTACCCACTTACTTTAATTGAATATAATGTTTTTGGGGTGTCAGTACCCGCTGCCTCTCAGTGTATATAATGTTCTTGGGGAATCAGTAGTCACTGCCTCTCACTATATAATATACTAGGGGCCTCTACCTACTCCCTTACATATTGTATAATAATTTATGTGTCAGCCAGAGCCGGGCCAACCCAGCCGGCCCTCTCCACTGTGTATGCGCAGTCATGGCATGATGGGGGTGGGCAAGAGTATGTGGCCACTACTTGCCAGAGGGGACGAGGACTAGGCAGAGAGAAGAGGTAAAGGCTCAGCACCCCACAACAACCAGTCTACCTCTTCTGTCTACCCATAGTTCCGTCCCGGTGTCAGCATCTAATGTCTCTCACTGCATAATGTGCTTGGGGTGTCAGATCCTCTTACTGTACTGTTTATACTTCTAGTAAGTATTATAAGACTCATTTACAACATTAGTGCAAAATAGTCAACCATAATATTGTAACCACATCGCAACTTATATTTCTAGAAAGGCTGCTGGCACCTGATTAATAGAGGAATAAAACTTGTACCCGGTGTAAACTAAAGTTGCAGCAGCATCAGAGTGGGTGTGCCCGTCGGTGTGCCACAGTCTGTGTGATTCGAGTGGAAGCAACTATAGATGCAACAAGGAGCTCTGGAAATAACGCCTGCTGGATATAAGTAGTGATGGCTTTTTTTCTGGGCGCACTCATTTCTGTGCCTTGTGTTGAACCCGATAACCATAAATGAGCCCTTAAGTATATACATATAAAGCGCCTGGCAAACGTATTCAGATCCTTCATTAACTCTCTGATATTTCCGAATAACAAATCCTACTTTGATATGACGTTCTCTCTGATATTTCGTACAGGAGGGCAGCTCAAAAGAAACCATTACTCAAAAAAGATGAAAGCAAATCCGGAGTTTGCCAGAAAGCAGGAGTGTGACCCGGTGATGATGTGGGAAAAGGTTTTGTGGTCAGACGAGACCGAGACTGATCTTTTTGGACAGAGTTCAAAGCAATATGAGTGGTGCCAAATCAACCACTGCCCACACATGAAACATAAGTGCAGCATCATGCTGTGGGCTGTATTAACCGGCAGGGACTGGGCATCTTCTTAATATAGGAAGGTGCAGTATTGAGCCCCCAGGGCCTGGACAACTGCTCTACAAGTCCCATTGGGCCTGTAGGACTCACATTTGCATGAGTTGTTTATCTACACTTAAGCTATGTATTTTAAAGATGTGTCAAATATTATCCATGGCTCTCTACACGCACTCGATATAGAAGGAAACCTTCCTCATTTAAAATAGAGCTGCTGCTGCCAAGAAATATTTCATTCGCTGGTTGTTCACTAACAGATCAAACATTTAATGTAAATATAATATTTTCACTTTATGGGGTTGCTGGCCCTCTTAGCCTCTTCATAAAACACAACTGCGGCCCTGCACCAAGAATGGGATTGTTGTTCAGCCATCTGCCGCCCCCTAGCTGTCAATTTGTACTTTCTTTATGGGTAATACACAGTATCACCAAGGAATGCAGCAGGACTCAAAGGATTTTTAACTGTTAGAATCTGCTAATCACAATACCAGGCCAATCACTTTTTAACTTGTGCATCTGCTGATCCAAATGCCCCTGTGGGGAAGGGCCATATATTGTATTAGACTTTTATATACAGTGACCCAGGGCCGGACTGACAAATGCCAGAGGGGCTGCTGTAAGATGCCATAGAGTGACAGTCACTATTAAACAGGCAGGTGGGAGGCTGTTTGGGTCTCTGTGTATTAAAAATGACGGATCCTATCTCAGTTCCAGACATGACTTACCCTTGATGCATGGCGATTAGCAGTCTGTTGGTGTGTTTACTGAACATAAATCTGTTCCCATGCAATCATGTCATGTGATTCTTAACTAACTGCCAATCAGGCATGCAGAATGGATATTTTATTGAAGTTCGGTCATAAAGGATGGATATGCCCTGTTAATTAAAAGAGCAATAGTTTTATTGTATTAAACAGTACATATGGACAGAGCTGCTCCTCCAGATGTCTGCAGAGTCAATGTGGGTGGATTGGGAATTGCAGAGTCAGATGTCCCCAGCCAGTTAATTTCATTGTTGTTATGACATTAAGGCATGTCCAACTCTGTTTGTGTAGTGGAACAATATATATATATATATATATAAAAAAAAAAAAATATATATATATATATATATATATATATATATATATATATATATATATATATATATATATATATATAATAATTTCAGGGGCGGATTGATACTCCCTGATCCCCTAGACCACTGATTGCACTCCCAACCACCCTCACACCTTTCTAACATAGTAAGTTAGGTTGAAAAAACACACACGTCCATTAAGTTCAACCTTTTAACTCTATTTTAACCTGCCTAACTGCCAGTTGATCCAGAGGAAGGACCAGTCCCTGGATCAACTTGTACTATGAGCTATCTCCCATAACCCTGTATTCCCTCACTTGCTAAACACCATCCAACCCCTTCTTAAAGCTATCTAATGTATCAGCCTGTACAACTGATTCAGGGAGAGAATTCCACATCTTCACAGCTCTCACTGTAACAAACCCCTTCCGAATATTTAGGCGGAACCTCTTTTCTTCTAATCGGAATGGGTGACCTCGTGTCAGCTGGAAAGACCTACTGGTAAATAAAGCATTAGAGAGATTATTATATGATCCCCTTATATATTTATACATAGTTATCATATCACCCCTTAAGCGCCTCTTCTCCAGCGTGAACATCTCCAATTAGGCCAGTCTTTCTTCATAGCTAAGATTTTCAATACCTTTTACCAGCTTAGTTGCCCTTCTCTGTACCCTCTCTAATACAATAATGTCCTGTTTGAGTGATGGAGACCAAAACTGTATGGCTTATTCTAGACGGGGCCTTACAAGTGCTCTATACAGTGGAAGAATGACCCCTTCCTGCAGTGAATCTCTGCCCCTTTTAATACAGCTCAAGACCTAATTTACCCTTATTTCCCCAACTCCCTACTGCTTCTGCCCCAAAGAGAGCTGCACTGGGAGGTGGAAGGGTTGGAGATTATGACAGCTCTTTGAATCTCCTGCCCAGTCCTCAGTTCAGAAATAGGCTGTAGACAAAATCCTAGGCCTGGGCTTTTATGGCCTTCTCATAAATTTATTCTTGTTTGTCCTCCCCAGCCCTGTGATATTCTACGATGTACCCTGTTGGCTTTTAGTGAATACAATATTATTGTAAATTTAATTAAGGATTAAGTCTGCAAATTTTTTTTAGGAAATGACCATGGCCGAGACATCCACATTTGTCTGCTCCGATACTCAGCCCAAGGAATAAGCATTCGCCTGCCAGGTTGCCTGGGAGCAGGTTGGTACGGAGCAGACAGGCAGGATATCAGCGGGTACATCTCAGTGGCCCGAAATTCCAACATCAAGTCACTTCCAGTAATTGTTCTGTGCAATCACAGGCAGGGATTTGTTTGTGTGTGAGGATGCGATAGAATGGTGCCGTGACACAGCCTCCCTGGCTCACAATAACATACAACAGGAACTCAGCTCAATGCCAGTCTTGTCTGCCGACTCTAATAGACCAGATCCTCTCACGACATTGAAAGTGGCCCCCATCTGCTTAATATACTATTAGTCTTATATTAGAATCCAGCCTCCTTTGTGTTAGTTACTCTCCTTATTCTCTTCATTCTTGGCGGCATGCTACAGCCCTGTGGAGTAGGCAGAAAAGATAGTAATAATAATACATGTATGGGACCTGTTATCCAGAAAGCTCGGGACCTGGGGTTTTCCAGATAAGGGATCTAATTTTGATCTCCATACCTTAAGTTTAATTAGAAATTATAACAAACAAGGGAAAGTTGTGCTCACCACTATTTTTTAAAAACATTAGGCGGGGGTGCAATGAGGCTGTGACCACAAAATACATATAGTCAAATACAAAAGTCCTCTGCACTCAACCCATTATCAATATATTTAAGACAGAGACATTTTGTGCATACTGCTACTGAAAAATGCCTTACCCTTTAAACAAAACAGGGATTGTTTGTCCATATATTGCAATATATTTAAGCTGCCAACTACGTCAAAGTCATCCCATATCTGGCCAGTCCTATGCTCAATTTTATCTGATTCATTAAGAATTCTATTGCTTCATTATACATTTTACAAAGGGACTAGGTTTTACCTGCAACTTACTTGCTGCTTTCAAAGTAAAACTCCCAAACTTGGCTGCCCTTTTATTAGACACCAGTGGGATCACCTGACTATAGCTGGGAAGGGTGGGAGCTACAACATGGAGCTGGTCACTGCTCCTGTATAAAC
The DNA here is from genome assembly GCF_017654675.1 of Xenopus laevis. Lineage (NCBI taxonomy): Eukaryota > Metazoa > Chordata > Amphibia > Anura > Pipidae > Xenopus > Xenopus laevis. The sequence goes on along the minus strand of NC_054385.1, from coordinate 108,307,810 downwards.
TATAACAAACAAGGGAAAGTTGTGCTCACCACTATTTTTTAAAACCATTAGGCGGGGGTGCAATGAGGGTGTGACCACAAAATACTTTTGTATTTGACTATATGTATTTTGTGGTCACAGCCTCATTGCACCCCCGCCTAATGGTTTTAAAAAATAGTGGTGAGCACAGTGACCAGCTCCATGTTGTAGCTCCCACCCTTCCCAGCTATAGTCAGGTGATCCCACTGGTGTCTAATAAAAGGGCAGCCAAGTTTGGGAGTTTTACTTTGAAAGCAGCAAGTAAGTTGCAGGTAAAACCTAGTCCCTTTGTAAAATGTATAATGAAGCAATAGAATTCTTAATGAATCAGATAAAATTGAGCATAGGACTGGCCAGATATGGGATGACTTTGACGTAGTTGGCCAGCTTAAATATATTGCAATATATGGACAAACAATCCCTGTTTTGTTTAAAGGGTAAGGCATTTTTTAGTAGCAGTATGCACAAAATGTCTCTTTCTTAAATATATTGATAATGGGTTGAGTGCAGAGGACTTTTGTATTTGACTATATTTAATTAGAAATCATTTAAACATTAAAGGTGAACTAAACCCTAAGAATGAATATGGCTAAAAATGCCACATTTTATATACTGAACTTATTGCACCAGCCTAAAGTTTCAACTTGTCAATAGCAGCAATGATCCAGCAGTACAGTTACCAACAACCAGCTTATGTATAATACACACTTAAAGGAAAAGGAAAGTTACAGAGACATTTTATCGCCAATATATTAGCTGCAATAGTGCTATATTTATTCTGTAGAATGTTTTACCATACCTAAGTAAAAAGCTCTAGAAGATCACTGTTTGTTTAGGATAGCAGCTGCCATATTAGCTTGGTGTGATATCAGTTCCTGCCTAAGTCTCTCCCTGCTCACTTATAGCTCTGGGCTCAGATTACAGCAAAGAAGGGATGGGGGGCAAGAGGAGCAAATTGAGCATGCTCACGCCTGGGGCAAGGAGGTTTATGCTGAAACAGGAAGTCTGATACAGAAGCCCATGAGTACACAATATAAGGAAAGAAATGCTGTGTTTCTTTTGACAGAGGACTCAGAGCAGCATTACTTTGACGGGTTGCTGGTATATTTAGGTGGACCTCTCTGATAAGGCTTACTTAGTTTTGACCTTTCCTTCTCCTTTAAAGGGATACTGTCATGGGAAAACATGTTTTTTCCAAAACGCATCAGTTAATAGTGCTGCTCCAGCAGAATTCTGCACTTAAATCCATTTTTCAAAAGAGCAAACAGATTTTTTATATTCAATTTTGAAATCTGACATGGGGCTAGACATATGGTCAGTTTCCCAGCTGCCCCCAGTCATGTGACTTGTGCTCTGATAAACTTCAGTCACTGTTTACTGCTGTACTGCGAGTTGGAGTGATATCATCCCCCCTCCCCCCCCAGCAGCCTAACAACAGAACAATGGGAAGTAACCAGATAGCAGCTCCCTAACACAAGATAACAGCTCCCTGGTAGATCTAAAAACAACACTCAATAGTAAAAGCCAAGTCCCACTGAGACTGATTCAGTTATATTGATGAAGTCTGTCATCAATTTCTCAATAGCCATGACTAAGGGACCATAATCAGAGATGACAAACCAACCAGAAGAAGCTGTGGCCTTCTGACCACCAGGTTTGGTCTGCTGTTCACAACCTATCCTATCAATATGTTGACCTGCTCTTTCCAAGTTATGGAGACAGTTAGAGGCATATTGGACTGGGATGGCAAGGTGTCCCTGGCATTGAGTGGTGCACTATCTACAAATAAAGGCCAAGTCTAGGGATGAGCCAGATACAGAAGCAGAAGAACTCTAAGCAGAAGGTGAGATCCTGCCACCTAGTAAGAAAATCTACATTTAATGGGTTGGTTCACCTTTAAGTTAACTTTTAGTATGTTAAAGAATGGCCAACTTTTCAGTTGGTCTTCATTATTTTTTTTTTTTTATAGTTTTTAAAATATTTGCCTTCTTCTTCTGACTCCAGCTTTTAAAGCGGGTCACTGACCCCCATCTAAAAAACAAATGCTATGTAAGGCTACAAATGTGTTGTTATTCCCACTTTTTATTATTTATCTTTCGATTCAGGCCTCTCCTTTTCACAGTCCAGCCTCTTATTCAAATGAATGCATAGTTGCTAGTGTAATTTGGACCCTAGCAACCAGACTGCTGAAATTGTAACTGGAGAGCTGATGAATAAATGCTAAATAACTCAAAAACCACAAAGAATAGAAAATGATATCTTTACATCATACTAAAAGTTAACTCAAAGGTCAACAACCCCTTCAATGGGTAGAGGATGGTTCAAGCCTCAGTTCAGTAACATTATTGTTTTGTATCTAATACACTTTAAATATGATTAAATATCACTGTAACACTACAATGTTAGAAGGGTGTCTTTCTGACATTATAACAATATTTTAATACAGTTGGTCAGTCTCATGGGGAGAAATCTGAATGTATTATAAATAAGTACATACAAACGGGCATGTATATTTATGAAACAGCAACTCACACAGCATCATTTAAATACTTTCCTCTGGGTTCCCTAGTTCTGCATATGAATCAGCGTCCTCAATCTGGACAACAGACAATTTGCCTTCTCTGAGGGAGAAGAAGAGAAAAACAGAGATAAATTGGAAACAGGCGTGAGATATAAAAACCAAATGTCTCCCATTCATCATGGTTCCCTGTGTGACTAATGAGAGCGGGTCTGCTGTGCTGGGGAGTACTCTATGCAGGTGGTAAGGGATTCCACCCACCCATACTTTTAGGAAGATGTGCAAATTGCAAATTAAACAATTGTCTCATCCATCTTTCTGACTGTTTGGGGTTTTCTTGCCTTTAATGTTTTAACCTCTTTTAGGATTGAAGCGCTCATACACAAATAGGCATGAGATTCTGCGGCAGAATTCTCCTGGGTTATTCTGCACACATGCCCTTGCCATTCTCTATCTCTGGCAAACTGTAAATGTACTGATATTACAAGACATGAGATACAGGAGATACAAACCAGAAATAAATATTTGTGTTTGAAAACTGTCTTCTGATTGGTTGCCATGGATTACTAGATCTGGAGCAAGCTTCACACCACTTATTACATCTTTAATATAATAGGGTGCATTTCAGAGCTATGAAAGTTTCCCTCAAATTGTATGTACCAATGGGCTTTTGGAGGAGTATTGGTTGCGCACTGGTTTTCAGTACTTACTAACTCTTCTTGTTATATATGTACCAATCTCCCCATACTATACCCACTACTTAGCCAGCCACTTTTACTATAGGCACCATCTCTCCCTACTATACCTGCTATCCCACAGTCACCGTCCCTTCCCAGAGGCTATTATCCCCACTTTTACTATAGGCACCATTTTTTCCTACTATACCTGCTATCCCACAGCCGCAGTCCCTTCCCAGAGACTATTATCCCACTGTTACTATAGGCACCATCTCTCCCTACTATACCTGCTATCCCACAGTCACACTCCCTTCCCAGAGACTATTATTCCACTGTTACTATAGGCACCATCTCTCCCTACTATACCTGCTATCCCACAGTCACAGTCCCTTCCCAGAGACTATTATCCCCACTGTTACTATAGGCACCATCTTTCCCTACTATACCTGCTATCCCACTGTCCCTTCCCAGAGATTTATACCCACTGCTTCTATAGACACCATCTCCTCCTACTATACCTGCTATCCCACAGTCACAGTCCCTTCCCAGAGATTATTCTCCCACTGCTACTAAAGGCACCATTTCTCCCTACTATACCTGCTATTCCACTGTTTTACACTGTAGTGCCTTTTATCTGTGATTAAACTATTTTTATTTTTTCTAATCAATGTATTACATTACCAATATTTTAACTGTACAGATATGATATCATGCCATGAGAAGCGCTGGCATCATCAGCATCTAGAATGGCTGTGAGAAACCTCTTGTCCTCTAAATGATAACACTTGAGTTCCTGATTCCTGGAAGACTCCCCCATCCAGTGCACTGAGCTACTCCTTTTCCCTTGGGAGCACTTTGCTGTGCCTGTGTTATTTTTCTGGTGGGTGGCTGTAGGTTAATTCCATGTCACAGTGGATTAATGCTGACAGGAGAGGGGGCAGAGGCAGACTGTGACAAGACAGATGACATGCTTACATGCCAGTGCGTGAGAATCCTGCCCCTGCTGTTTTTCTTGCGTGACTGCTGCTTCCTCCTCTTCTCCAGCGGATATTTCTTATCTCCCAACAGCCTCTGTTAACCTCTCTGTGCTACACACAGTCTCCCTCTCAGCCTTGGCAAGGGCTCCTGTTAACTCTCAGCTGGCCGGTCTGTATAACAACATGCCATGAAATAAAATGCCAATGTGATTTTATAACAACCAAGAAATATGTTACTCATACAAGTTAGGTAATTGCGTTTACATGGAAATCATCAGACAGTGATAATAATGTGACTGCATGGAGATAATATTGATATTAGCAATGCAATCAACAAAACCTCTGGGTATTGTAGGGTTTTGCACTGTAACGGCTGGAGGGCAGAACTGATATATACATTGTTGAGATGGTCAAATGCATAAAGATCTTCTTGTTTGGTAAGGTTGCCAGATGAGTAGACCTTTGCCTCATTTTACCTGTAAATGTGGCCATACACAGGTCATTAAAAGCTGCCGGGCTGAGTCAGCAGCTAATTACCCGTGTATGGGATCCTCCTACCAGCCACAGTGATCAATATCTGGCTGAAAAAATCAGTAGATGTCAATGGGGCAGGTTTAAAAATCCTGTTGGGTTCAGAACCGCATTTGCTTGTTGATGTGGTCCTTGCCCCGGCGGCCTTAGGCTATCGACCATCATTGTGATCTAAATTTTCTAATTCCAGGAATAGCCACTGATTTCTAGAGACTCAAGACGTTCTGTTTATACTAGATAATCTGGCTGTAAGCGCCAAGCAGAGGCACACGGTTATTATTCTCTGTTTACTTAGCTCTGACACACTGCACTGTACTGAGAAGTAATATTCTAAATTCATTCTTGCCCCATTCGTAACTTACAGTCTAATTTCCCTGTCACAGACGCACACAGTCATTTTCATTAGAAAGAGTATATGGAAAGTTCCATTTCACAGAAAAATTATATATATGCTTTGGACCTGTGGGTTTTCGGATAACGTATCTTTCCATAATTTGGATCTTCATACCTTGAATATGCTAGAAAACCATGTAAACATTAGATGAACCCAATAGGCTGGTTTTGCTTCCAATAAGGATTAATTATAACTTAGTATGGATCAAGTACAAGGTACTGTTTTATTATTACAGAGAAAAATCTAATCAGGTTTTAAACTTTGGATTATTTGGATAAAATGGAGTCTATGGGAGATGGTCTTTCCGTAATTCGGAGTTTACTGGTTTCCGATAACAGATCCAATACTTTTTTTCATGACATAAAAGTATGTGTCACCTTGTGAAGACATAATGAGATGCTGCCATATTAAGTGCCACAGTCTGTGTCTGGGGCTTGCATGAAGCACTGTGCTCACACACAAACCAAGGCCACACATACATGCTAGGTTACATCAGCCAATGAATGCAGAGAGCTGTGCTTTTTACTCTTACACTGTTACAGAGAGAAGCTGTACCATTTCCTGTCAGGTGATCATTGAGGCATCTCACATAGCATAACAAAATGGTGGCCCAAGGGAAAAGATGGGGGGAATGTTAATTAAGATATTCATGTTGAACTAATAAGATTCTTTTATAGGTCACATATGAGGATCAATTATCTGCTTGAAGAGCATCACTGATTCTGCCATGTTTCCTAGCAATAATCCCTGTGCTGTGTGTGTGAGGGTCTAGATAATTACCACTCAGGTCAATGAAGAGACAATTCATAGAATTTTGCCGGCTGAGGTGGAAATCCTACTTACAGTAAATGCTGACGATCAGCCCATGTGCCATTGCCCTTCACCATTTCATTATGAAGTCGATTCCAAGACCTAAATAAAAGCTTAAGAAAGCCTGACATAAAGGCATTTGTGTGGTTTTATTCATGCCGCCTCCTCTTTTTATTGCACCACAGAACTCTGTGGTGTTATTAGATGAAATCACGACTGTAAGACAGAATTGCTTACTGGTTTAATTCACTGTAATATATGATTATTATAGACTGAGCTGTATACGTGCAATTCCACAAGGCAAGCATTATACAATAATTTTAAAATAAGAGCACGTTTGCCTTGTGTCAGGGTGATTTATGACACTGGGCAATATTAATCCTAGATTGGCAGGAGGGGTGAAGCGTGCAGGAGTTGATCTCCATGTGTCGCAAACCACAAGCATGTAGTAAATTTGAGCTGGAAACCGCTTGCGTGAGAATCGGCCCCGTGCCTTCGCTGTGTGCAGAGTAGACATTTCAGGCAAATTACTGGGGGAATTCGGAATAGGGACTGTTTCTCTTTTTGTCAAAAAGGTTTCCTGCTGACCTAAACACATGTAATTGGCTGCACGAGTAAGGTGGAACAGCAGAAGCCTGAGAAGGCCTCATTTGGCAACCATATCCCTAGCCCATGCTAAATGCCTCGAATTCTTGCAAGAAGCAGGAATGTTTAAATAATCGTTCAAAGATTATTAACAGATGCCCCAGGGGGTTTGGGTTTCTATATGCTCCTTTTTGTCTCATGTCTGGGCTGGAATTAGCAGCTCACCCACTGCTGGTTTACTCTACGGGATAGTTGCTATGCCAGAGCTGGAATAGAATCGCTTCATTACCTCATAGCTCTGGTATTAGGTAACATTGCCCCTAATTGCAGAACCAAAACAGAATAACATAAGATATCTATCTTTCTCTCTATATACACACATATATATATATATATACCTGTTGAGACATAATTGTTTAAGTGAAGTATAGCCACGTTTGACAAGCACATTCATAATCTAGAGTTACATGGGTTTTGAGGTGGCCAAGGATTTAGGGTGGTGACAGTGCCTTCCCACCAGCAAGAATACAAATCGCTGGCGGGATGGCATACATTTCCGAAGTCGCCTCACTAGGAAACTTCGGGCGACTGGAAATCGGAAGCGATTCTGATGCCATCCCGCCGGCGATTTGTTTTCTTGCCGGCAGAAAGGCATTTCAGGGAGATAAGTCACCCGAAATAGAGATTTGTCGCTGGACAACTAATCTCCCCGTCTGCCGCCACCCTTAAAGTTAGTAACATAGTAAGTTACTAACCAGGTTGGCCTTCATGGCCAACCTGGTGTCATCTTTTTTACTAAGGGCAAGTTTCTAATTGTATGTAGCCTGGAGAAATTCTGTATTCTAGGGTAGAAAGCGCTGAGTAGATCACTGACTGCACTCTATTAACATAGGGATCACATTGTCACATAAACTGAGAACCATTCAGTTGTCTCATGAACTGGCAGTACTTGGGCCATTCTCAAGGAAGGTCTGTTACCCAAAACCCATTTAGACTTCAGATCACATTGTGTCCAAAGGAGAAAATATCTTAAGGGTACACCTACTGCTGAAACTTTCTATGAAGACCCATGAACAACTGGAAAAATGCATTTATGGCACATCCTTCTAACTTACACTAGGATAAGTTGTAAAGTATATGTGATTGGTAGCTGAGTATACTGTATGTTCAGTAGCCGAATCAAGCCCAAAGTTCTAATTGGCTACATCTACCCACATGACAATTTTCCTGAAGTATATATGGGCTCTCAGAAGTCCTAAGCCAGGATAGTAGGAGCAGACATACAAGATCCTATGTATTCAATGCCAGGCAGGCAGTAAGGAAACTATGCAAAGCAAGAGTAACTATACTTTTTAGGCATGCTAGGGTAAAATAAAGATATGAGATGTTAAAAAAACAGGTGGATGTTACTGCCGAGAGCCAAGGTCTTTTCTGGAGGAACCAGGCAACCAGATTTAATATGCACTAGCCCTGTGAGTGTTTAGTCTAGAGTGAATGTCTCCGAGGAGGTCTTATCTCAATGTGCAGATGACGGCACTTCATCCCAGACACGGAGGCTCCCCTAAGCAGAGACACATGCTAATATGCACCGCTGTTGCTGAAAAGTACAGTCACGCTTTTAGAACTGTTCTTGTTTCCATTACTTGGCTAGAGCCCAGCATAGGAGATTGCGTGTTAAAGACTTTGGGGTTGGAGGAAGTTTTTGTTTTTTTTTTGTCTGCAATATCCTTATTTATGCTTTATTATTAGTAGCGATAAGAAAAGTAAATATGTCAATAGCCTTATGAAGAGAAAGAATGGAAGCAAGGACTGTCAGTGTCACAACCTGTACCACCTCACCTGGTTTCCATTTCTGATAGAGAGCTTCTGCAATAGCTAGTATAGAGGAAATCACATTAGGTCATACATTTCTCCAGTGAAAGACCTAGCCATGGAACCTGACTCAGTACAGATTAAAATGCAGTTTACGGGAATTTGTTTTTCCTATTGAAGTGGAAAACCCCTTACACGCGAGCAACGCTGCTAACCCGTAAGAACCAAATTAGCAGTTAGCTTTGATCAGTCTAGGGCAGTTATATCCTATTTAATCAAATGACTCGTTGCTAGGGGTTATTGCACTAAACCAAAACAGAATAAATTTGAATCCCTCATTCTGTGCAGCAGCTGTATGTTCTTCCAACTTGTTTTGCAGATGTATCTGGGACTGTGAGATAGCAGGTATAGTAAAGAAAGATTGTGCCTATAGTAGCAGTGGGGAGAATAGTCTCTGGGAAGGGACTGTATGATAGCAGGTATAGTAGGGAGAGATGGTGCCTATAGTAACAGTGGGGATAATAGTCTCTGGGAAGGGAGTGTGACTGTGGGATAGCAGGTATAGTAGGGAGAGATGGTGCCTATAGTAACAGTGGAGATAATAGTCTCTGGGAAGGGAGTGTGACTGTGGGATAGCAGGTATAGTAGGGAGAGATGGTGCCTATAGTAACAGTGGGGATAATAGTCTCTGGGAAGGGAGTGTGACTGTGGGATAACAGGTATAGTAGTGAGAGATGGTGTCTATAGTAACAGTGGGATAATAGTCTCTGGGAAGGTACTGTGACTGTGGGATAGCAGGTATAGTAGGGAGAGATGGTGCCTATAGGAACAGAGGATAATAGTCTCTGGGAAGGGAGTGTGACTGTGGGATAGCAGGTATAGTAGGGAGAGATGGTGCCTATAGTAACAGTGGGGTAATAGTCTCTGGGAAGGGAGTGTGACTGTGGGATAGCAGGTATAGTAGGGAGAGATGGTGCCTATAGTAGCAGTGGGGATAATAGTCTCTGGGAAGGGAGTGTGACTGTGGGATAGCAGGTATAGGAGGGAGAGATGGTGCCTATAGTAACAGTGGGATAATAGTCTCTGGGAAGGGAGTGTGAATGTGGGATAGCAGGTATAGTAGGGAGAGATGGTGTCTATAATAACAGTGGGATGATAGTCTCTGGGAAGGGACTGAGGGATAGCAGGTATAGTAGGGAGAGATGGTGTCTATAGTAACTGTGGGGATAAAAGTTTCTGTGAAAGAACTGTGGCTGTGGGTTAGCAGGTATAATAGGAAGAGATGGTGCCTATAGTAACAGTGGGATAATAGTCTCTGGGAAAGAACGGTGGCTGTGGGATAGCAGGTATAGTAGGGAGAGATGGTGCCTATAGTAACAGTGGGATAATAGTCTCTGGGAAGGGACTGTGGCTGTGGGATAGCAGGTATAGTAGGGAGAGATGGTGTCTATAGTAACAGTTTGATAATAGTCTCTGGGAAGGGACTGTGGGATAGCAAGAATAGTAGGGAAAGATGGTGCCTATAGTAGCAGTTGGATAATAGTCTCTGGGAAGGGACCATGACTGTGGGATAACAGGTATAGTAGGGGAGAGATGGTGCCTATAGTAACAATTGGGATAATAGTCTCTGGCAAGGGACTGTGGGCAGCAGGTATAGTAGGAGGAGATGGTGTCTATAGAAGCAGTGGGTAAAAATCTCTGGGAAGGGACAGTGGGATAGCAAGTATAGTACGGAGAGATGGTGCCTATAGTAGAAGTGGGGATAATAGTTTCTGGGAAGGGAGTGTGACTGTGGGATAGCAGGTATAGTAGGGAGAGATGGTGCCTATAGTAACAGTGGGGATAATAGTCTCTGGGAAGGGAGTGTGACTGTGGGATAACAGGTATAGTAGTGAGAGATGGTGTCTATAGTAACAGTGGGATAATAGTCTCTGGGAAGGTACTGTGACTGTGGGATAGCAGGTATAGTAGGGAGAGATGGTGCCTATAGGAACAGAGGATAATAGTCTCTGGGAAGGGAGTGTGACTGTGGGATAGCAGGTATAGTAGGGAGAGATGGTGCCTATAGTAACAGTGGGGTAATAGTCTCTGGGAAGGGAGTGTGACTGTGGGATAGCAGGTATAGTAGGGAGAGATGGTGCCTATAGTAGCAGTGGGATAATAGTCTCTGGGAAGGTACTGTGACTGTGGGATAGCAGGTATAGTAGGGAGAGATGGTGCCTATAGGAACAGAGGATAATAGTCTCTGGGAAGGGAGTGTGACTGTGGGATAGCAGGTATAGTAGGGAGAGATGGTGCCTATAGTAACAGTGGGGTAATAGTCTCTGGGAAGGGAGTGTGACTGTGGGATAGCAGGTATAGTAGGGAGAGATGGTGCCTATAGTAGCAGTGGGGATAATAGTCTCTGGGAAGGGAGTGTGACTGTGGGATAGCAGGTATAGGAGGGAGAGATGGTGCCTATAGTAACAGTGGGATAATAGTCTCTGGGAAGGGAGTGTGAATGTGGGATAGCAGGTATAGTAGGGAGAGATGGTGTCTATAATAACAGTGGGATGATAGTCTCTGGGAAGGGACTGAGGGATAGCAGGTATAGTAGGGAGAGATGGTGTCTATAGTAACTGTGGGGATAAAAGTTTCTGTGAAAGAACTGTGGCTGTGGGTTAGCAGGTATAATAGGAAGAGATGGTGCCTATAGTAACAGTGGGATAATAGTCTCTGGGAAAGAACGGTGGCTGTGGGATAGCAGGTATAGTAGGGAGAGATGGTGCCTATAGTAACAGTGGGATAATAGTCTCTGGGAAGGGACTGTGGCTGTGGGATAGCAGGTATAGTAGGGAGAGATGGTGTCTATAGTAACAGTTTGATAATAGTCTCTGGGAAGGGACTGTGGGATAGCAAGAATAGTAGGGAAAGATGGTGCCTATAGTAGCAGTTGGATAATAGTCTCTGGGAAGGGACCATGACTGTGGGATAACAGGTATAGTAGGGGAGAGATGGTGCCTATAGTAACAATTGGGATAATAGTCTCTGGCAAGGGACTGTGGGCAGCAGGTATAGTAGGAGGAGATGGTGTCTATAGAAGCAGTGGGTAAAAATCTCTGGGAAGGGACAGTGGGATAGCAAGTATAGTACGGAGAGATGGTGCCTATAGTAGAAGTGGGGATAATAGTTTCTGGGAAAGAACTGTGGCTGTGGGATAGCAGGTATAGTAGGAAGAGATGGTGCCTATAGTATCAGTGGGATAATAGTCTCTGGGAAGGGAGTGTGACTGTGGGATAGCAGGTATAGTAGGGAGAGATGGTGCCTATAGTAACAGTGGATAATAGTCTCTGGGAAGGGAGTGTGGCTGTGGGATAGCAGGTATAGTAGGGAGAGATGGTGCCTATAGTAACAGTGGGATAATAGTCACTGGGAAGTGAGTGTGACTGTGGGATAGCAGGTATAGTAGGGAGAGATGGTGTATATAGTAACAGTGGATAATAGTCTCTGGGAAGGGAGTGTGGCTGTGGGATAGCAGGTATAGTAGGGAGAGATGGTGCCTATAGTAACAGTGGGATAATAGTCACTGGGAAGTGAGTGTGACTGTGGGATAGCAGGTATAGTAGGGAGAGATGGTGTCTATAGTAACAGTAGGATAATAGTCTCTGGGAAGGGAGTGTGACTGTGGGATAGCAGGTATAGTAGGGAGAGATGGTGCCTATAGTAACAGTGGGATAATAGTCTCTGGGAAGGGAGTGTGACTGTGGGATAGCAGGTATAGTAGGGAGAGATGGTACCTATAGTAACAGTGGAGATAATATTCTCTAGGAAGGGACTGTGGACTGCAGGTATATTTTGTGTTAGTGGAGCAACAACAAGCATTAGAGCATTACAAGCATTATACCCCTTACATTGTAAGTTATTTTAGTAGTCGCAACAATCCATGAATGTAACCCAGCACCTGATCAAGCCTTTGTAATAATGACCACAGAAAAGGATGAGCGGTTATGAAGCTTATATTTAAACAGCATATCCATCTATATACATATATTCACATCCTTTAACTAAAACAAAAAAATTTCTTGAAGCTCATCAAAAACATATTCATAACATGTATATTATCATAACATGTATATTACAGAAATAATTTCTCAGTAGATCAGGGCATTCTCGGAATTTGCCTCTCTCATTCCATCCAATTTGCTGAAGGAGTTCTATTGCTTTTCAGGCTTCTACACGACAGTTTGTATCTGGAGGTCTGAGGTGCTTGCCTCCAGTAATATTATGTGCGGTTTTATAGGAAAAGAGGTCGGACCAGCATGTTTCACCCAACATATGGACACGGGCATTTGTAGATAGATAAAGCCATTTTCCTTTTGTGGGTAGAAACAGATATAGAGTATTGATGCTTGGCCTCCATCCTTGTCGACAAGCAGTTCATTGTAGATGTATAAACAACGGCCATTGCATAGGAATCTTTCTTCAATGGTGTTGCCTATAGCTTTAATCTGTTTGCCAAAAGTTTGCCATTCCCAAGTGCCTTTTCCAGCTGATTAGTGACAAGCCACTTTTGGGACCTTTGCCACTATCAGGACAGACAGATCAGAAGTGAATGCATTTGGTGTGGTACTTTGCACAGCTCAGTCCTTGGCATCTCCCACCCCATCAGCATTAATTGCAAACATTGCCTCTGCTTCAGGGAGGCAGGGGGAATCGTAGATTTTGCAGATACGCGTTTCACCGCGGCCCTTCCTCAGATATAACCTGCGGGAAGAATGGATTGGACAAGTCAACAGCTGTCTATCTACAATTTTCCATACAAGTGCAACAAATTCCCAGACTAATTTGAGTTGCCAGAAATGTTGCTTTACCGTGTAGTAGATGCGTGAGCTATAATATTTCCTCCAATGGGCTTCTTGGGATCAGCAGCAAACATGGCAGCTCCATCTACTTGGGCAACCACCTGGTTTGTGATGACGACTGCAACTCCAAACTGAAGAGGCAAGAAAAAAATATATAAAGGGTTATTAAGGCTTGATAAAACAATGGCTGATGATTCAGTCCATCTTGATCGGACTGGTAATTATCAGCTCACAGTACGGAGCAACACAATTAACTTATCTGCTCAAAATCTGATAGGGCAAGAAGAAATATCATAACCATATGTCCTTTTATGTTGTTTGCATCCTATCACACAACAAACGTCCATGTGTGATATGGTGGATCTGGTTTACCATGGGGGCAGTTGATTTGAATAAATATCTTCTAGTTATCTGACCAATTAGGACATTTAAGAAGAAAAAAAATCAGTGTAGCTGAGAATTACTTAAACAAGGGGTTTCACTACTGGGAATATATTAGGTAAAACTAGGGATGCACTGAATCCACTATTTTGGATTTGGCCAAAACCCTGAATCCTTCACGAAAGATGTGGCCGAATACCGAACCGAATCCCGATTTGCGTATGCAAATTAGGTGGGAAGGGAAACCATTTTTACTTCCTTGTTTTGTGACTAAAAGTCACGTGATTTCCCGCTCCTGATTTGGATCAGCTGGGCAGAAGGATCGGCCGAATCCTGCGGAAAAAGGCAGAATCCTAGCCAAATGCCAATCCGAATCTTGGATTCGGTGCATTCCTACGTAAAGTAGACTTTATTTATTCCAAATTTAAAATACACATACATATTAAAAAAATTTGACATAGCAGCAATTAGGTGTAGCATCAATCCATTTAAAAAGATAATAACACATTTAATTGACTACCTGGGTACTGTTAGTGATTAAAAAAAGTTTCCCATAGAAATAATGCCAGCAGGTGATTTCATCCTGGCACTGCACAATCCTTTGGTCCTCACCTTAACATTGCTGCGAGTCCACCCCAATGCGCATTTCATCCATAGCTTTTTCCCTTTTGAAAAAGCTATGGGGGTGAAATGCGCATCGGGGGGCTTGCAGCAATGTTTCTTTTTAAAATCCCTAACAGTACTCATTTAAATGTGTTATTATCTTTACCTTTATTGAAACAAATGGATTGATACTACACCTAACATATTGCTGCTATGTCCAGTTTTTTAATGTGCATGTTTATTTTAAATTAATAAAGTGTGTTTTACCTAATATATTCCCAGTAGGGAGACCCCCTGTTAAAGTAATTCTCCGCTATACGGATTATTTTCTTCTTAAATCTATTTTAATTTTAATCTGGGGAGGGGGGGGGCCTCTGGGTGTGCTTTCCCTTAAAAATACTGGGTAACTATATAAATGTTGCACCTCTAGCTGCAGCTTTTGGATTTTGGGATTTTTTTCTTATGCCAATTAGACATTTACACGAATTGGAAATATTTGTTCCAGGTATCCAGAAAATGTGTTCTGTCTCATTAGCTCCGCCTCAGGTAAAGTTTCTGCCTGTTAACGCAATGTAAAGCAACTCCATGCAGGAGTGCTGGCAACATAAATAAGCCTTTACAATACAGAGGAACAGAATTTACCATGTGTCTCCTGATCATTGATCTACATTTCTGGTCACAGATCCATTTTTAGCAAAGCTGACGATTTACCAGGCAGAACAGAGTTAGAAAAATGGATCCAACAGCAGACTGGCACATTTAAGTTGACCAATTGAATTAGTCTCTCAGAGGTTACTGTTCTTTCCAGCACTACTTTTACCTCATCAGCGAGTCGGAGTAACATCCTAAGAAAGCGAGCCAAGTGCATTTGTCGTGCTGAAAGCTCCCCTCTTCCAGAATAATCAGTCCTGTAAAGTGCAGTCGCACTGTCCACTATAAGAAGGGCATATCTGTGGAGCAAATGGGTCAAGGATTAGTGATGTGCAGGTCCGTTTTTCCCGACTCGTACCCGCTCTCCCGAGCACAACTTCCCGCCTGCGTACAGGCTTTGCTTTACGCAGACTGCAGATATAATTACCTTGACTCTGCCATCATGGCTGACGCTTGGTACAAGAGTTGGGTCTGATGGTCGGTGTTAAAGGCACGGGCGTAAGCAACGTTATCAAGAACATCACTTCCCGATAATCCATATCTAAGGAAAAAGGAGAACATTAATACACACACATACAGTATAGAATGTCATGGAGCTCTATTTCCCTCGCAGAAACCTTTTCATAGCCACAAACAAATCTATTTGCAAATGGTGCAAAATATTACTGCTGTCCATCACAACAGGACTTGCGCTCTGGGACCACTATGGCTCTCAGACGTATAAGTTAATGAACCGCTTGTATAAAATGTCAGGCTGAGTGAGATTTCAGTGATGTCTGAACAAGCCTTGGGACTGCCATTGTTAGGAATTGGCCATTTTATAAGATACTAAAAGTAAGGGATTCTCTCATGATTTTTATGACGTAGTTTTTATTTCTAAATTACACTGCAAATAATTTACTCTTTACCATGTAAAAGTGAATTCCTGAACCAGTAAGTGTATTTTTTGTAGTTGTAATATTGGTGTGTAGGCAGACATCTCAGGTCATTTTTGCCTGGTCATGTGCTTTCAGAAAGAGCCAGCACTTTAGTATGGAACTGCTTTCTGGCAGGCTGTTGTTTCTCCTGCTCAATGTAACTCAAGGTATCTCAGTGGGACCTGGATTTTACTATTGCGTGCTATTCTTATATCTACGAGGCAGCTGTTATCTCATGTTAGGGAGCTGCTATCTGGTTACCTTCCCATTGTTCTGTTGTTAGGCTGCTGGGGGGGGGAGGGGAAGAAGGGGGTTGATATCACTCAAACTTGCAGTACAGCAGTAAAGAGTGACTGAAGTTTATCAGAGAACAACTCACACGACTGGGGGCACCTGGGAACCTGACAATACATCCAGCCCCATGTCAGATTTCAAAATTAAAGAAATTGCTAAACAGATTTCAGTGCAGAAATCTACTGGAGCAGCACTATTATCTGATGCATTTTGAAAAAATTAATGTTTTCCCATGACAGCATCCCTTTAAATGCGAACTACCCCTTTTACGGAGATGTGATTGCAAGACTACTTTGTCCCACATGGGCAGCATCACATTTACAGTTATATTTCTAAATTTTGGCCTAATGATAAAATCTGAATATGATATTCTGTCTGTCATGCCTCTGTTCTCAGAAATATTTCTTTTGATGCAATATCATTTCTTTCCAATGCTATTGAAGTAGAGAGAAAATTACAAAGATTTTTTTTGCAGAATGCGAACTGGTCAATTTAAGAAATTACCTTTCAGCCACAGCAAGCAAACGTTCTGGACGAAAGGTTCCTTCTGTATCGATGTACATGGCCTTCCCCTCGCCACCACCTCGATCAATGGGAAGCTGGAAACAAAGAAAGGCAATTCCTCAGACAGGGACCAGGACAAGGAAAAGTCAGTTTTTTTTTTTTAAATTCTTGCTCGTGGCTGTATGTGTATTAACACATACAGCCACAAGCAAGAATTTTTAAAAAAAATTAACTGCACACACACACAGCAAAACCAATTATGCCACAAAAAGATGAATAGTAATCCAGTGTAACTGCCCTGAATTTTAGTATTAAACACGTGTCCCTTAATCCATAGTTTTAAAGGGGTTGTTCACCTTTGAGTTAACTTTTAGTATGATGTAGAGTGATATTTCGAGACAATTTGCAATTGTTTTTTTATTTTTTAATTTGTGTTTTTTTTAATTATTTAGTTTTTTTTAATTATTTAGTTTTTTTTTCCCCAGCAGCTCTGCAGTTTGCAATTTCAGCAGCCAGATTACCCTAGAAACCATGCATTGCTTTAAATAAGAGACTGGAATAAAAGAAAAAAGTAGCAGTAACAAATTTGTAGCCTTACAGAGCATTTGCTTTTTAGATGGGGTCATCTGAAAGTTTGAAAGAGTTAGAAGAAGGAGGCAAATAATGAAAAGACTATTTAAAAGAAAAAGTGAAGACCATTTGAAAAGTTCCTTAGAATTAGCCATTCTGTACCATATTAGAAGTTAACTTAAAGGTGAGTCACCCATTTTACCAAACAGGTGTCAAGCCCAGATGTGCTTTGTCGCAGGCTCATTCCATCATAAATATTAAGGATCAAGATTCTGGTGATATTATGGCACCATTAATAGATATTTTCCTATTTTGCAAGCAGACTTTGGCAGTTCATTGCGAGCTGAATGAGTGTGAACTATTAGCATTACAACACTAACATATTACAGGGCAACCCTTTTTAAATAAAAAAAATAACAAAAGTGGTATAAAGGTGATACCTTTATTGGCTAACTAATATAATCATAGCAAGCATTCAGAACAATTTAGTTCCTTTTTCAAGCCGATTACCTAAAAGGAACTAAAATGTTCTGAAAGCTTGCTATGATTATATTAGTTAGCCAATAAAGGTATCACCTTTATACCACTTTTGTATTTTTTTTTTATTTCAAAAGGGTTGCCCTGTAAATTTTTCCTGGCTAACACGGTACAGCAACTTTACCTGCAGTAACACTAACATATAAAGACCTATATACCATGAAGAAATATTCTTTGCACACATGCAGCACAGCCTTATCTATTTAAAAGGAGAACTAAAGATTAACTAAAGAAGTAGGGAACAAATGCATAAATTATGTTTTGTGCTTCTGTACCAGCCCAAGGCAACCACAGCCCTTTAGCAGTAAAGATCTGTGTCTCCAAAGATGCCCCAGTAGCTCCCCATCTCCTTTTCTGCTGATTCACTGCACATGATCTGTGCTGCTGTCACTTACTGAGCTTAGGGACCAATGCATAATATACTGAATACAGTATATATATATTAAGGATGCACCGAATCTGCTATTTTGGATTTGGCCGAATCCCTGAATCCTTCGTAAATTGCACATGCAAATTAGGGGGGGAGGAAGTGGAATTTTTTTTACTTCCTCGTTTTGTTTTCTGGCCCCTCATTTGCATATGCAAATTGGGATTCGGATAGGCCAGGCATATCAGAAACCAGCACAATTAGCATCAAAATGTAATCATCAGGCCTGTAGCATCAGCTTATATGACAGGCAAACCTAATTTTCTTCTAGATGTCAGCTGCCCAGAGCCCACTGAGCATGTGCGTGTCCTAACAAAAGCCACAATCAGAAACTCCTGACAACTTTGAAGACCTGAATCATTACTACTACAGAGATGCTGAAGCTTTAGACTGGTTAAGTAAATAAATATGGCATTTCTAGCTGTATGCATTTTTAGGATTTAGTAAAGAGGCACCGAATCCAGGATTCGGCCGAATCCTTCTGCCCAGCCGAACCTGAATTTGCATATGCAAATTAGGGACGGGGAGGGAAATCACGTGACTTTTTGTCACAAAACAAGGAAGTAAAATATGTTTTGCCACCCTTAATCTGCATATGCAAATTAGGATTCAGTTCGATATTTGTCTGAATCTTTCGCAAAAGATTCGGGGGTTCGGCCAATTCCAAAATAGTGGATTCGGTGCATCCCTAGGATTTAGTTCTCCTTTACAGGGCACAGACAGCACAACTTCATTACACTGGAGCAGAAATGACTTGTGAATACAGCAGTGTTCATGATTTATTACGCAAAAATAAACATCTCAGAGGGTGGCCTTACATGTGTCATGCCTTGTGGGCTTGTGCTTTATGACCAAGTGCCCACTTAAAAAGCACACAAGGCATGAAACGCGTAAGGCCACCCTCTGAGATGTTCCTTTTTGCGTTATAAATCATTTTTTATTTGCATCATATTTTGAAGTCCAGCTTTTGTGTCAGCCTTCAATGTACCGTATATACTCGAGTATAAGCTGTCCCGAGTATAAGCCGAGGTACCTAATTTTACCTCCAAAAACTGGGAAAGCTTTTTGACTCGAGTATAAGCCTAGGGTGAGAAATGCAGCAGCTTCAATCAAAAAATTGAGGGTTTCTGCTCCCATTGGAGGTGCCGGCGTCTCGTTTTTGGACGCCGGCGAATATTCTTAGATGCCGGCGACTATTCTTGGGCACCGGCGACTATTCTTGGGCGCTTGAACCGAGTATAAGCCGAGGTACAGTTTTTCAGAATATTTTGGGGGCTGAAAAACTCGGCTTATAGTATATACGGTATGATATTACCTCCGAAAGCTCAAGGTCTGGGGTTTGAGCACCTGGACCCCCTGTTAGTATTGGTTAGTTAGTATTGGTAAGTGTACCTTACTGCTCACAAATCTACAATACTGGATACTTTTTTTCCCCTTTTTCCTTTGTTATCTCTTCATTATTATGTAACAACCCCATTTATAAAGAATTAATAAAAAATTTATATAATACATATTGTTTTAAAAAAAGGCTATACCCAGTTCTTGTTATTTAATTGAACATTTCAATTTGCCTGCATCCACTGACAAGAATCTAGCTTTCCACATAGCAATCTAAATCACAAATAATGGCTTTATGCTGGTGAGATAAGTAAAAGGCAAAAGAATTCTTTTACTTTAATGATTTTGTTTTACTCTCCATTTTTTTCTCTCTTGCTGTAGGGATGTCATTAAAGAGAACAGAATCATTTTGGACCACGACTATGGAAAGGAACACAATACAAAGTGTCCACGTAGACCTCAGCAGAACTGCAAGTGAATACCAGAAGAAGGCTGGCCTCCTTATTTGAGAAATGATGTCTTAAGCTAGATTAGGTCCTACGATTCATACAGTCTTCATGAGGGATGTCCAAACTTGGACTTCCAGCAGTCTAACTAGTCCAAGTCTGCTTGTCTTCAGGGCTAACGTTCATCAATAGCAGAAATGTCCCTGTCTGGGTTATCTATAATATAGGGCACAGTAGTGTACAGAAGTCTCCTTACCTGACAGGTAACAGCAAGAGTGTGACACAGCTGAGTCTTCCCAGTGCGAAACTCACCAAACATCTCTGTGATAGAGCCAGTTTCAATGCCCCCTAGTGGAGAAAAAGAAGAATTTGCTTTCAATTACTGAAATACATTTAACCATGTCTCATATGGTCCCTAGAGGATCCTGCCGGGAAGCACCTGTAAGCAGTGCCAACAAAATAATGTCAGATTTGCTCAAGTGAAACAAAGCCGTGTTATTCACAAAGCAACAGACGTTATTTGTAGAAAACTATTCTTGTAGACAATTCCAAGAACACAGAAATGATTTTCCATAGCTTTAACTACATTATAACTATAACCAAGGTTAAGTGTCACGGAAGTTTCCTGCACCTTGTAGTAGCTTGTCGAGCTCTTTGGAACCAGTACCGATTTGTATTATTTCAGAGCGCCTCTGGTGAAACTCAGTGGCTGTAGTAAATCCCATGGGAACCAGTTTGGCAGCTTCGGCCTTAAAAATAAGCAAAGCATACACAATTTCAATGTTAGTTGCCCACTGTAAATATACCCCATGTTGTCAAACCTACATGTCCTAGGATACTAAAGAAAAATATATGAAGGGATAACCATCGCAAAGGTCTTCAAATGTGATGCCCAACTAATGTCTTGAGAGTAACATGTTGCTCACCAACCCCTTGGATGTTGCTCTCAGTGGCCTCAAAGCAGGGGCTTATCTTTGAATTACAGGCAAGTTTTAAATTAGGGATGCACCGAATCCACTATTTTGGATTCAGCCGAACCCCCAAATCCTTGGCGAAAGATTCAGCCGAATACCGAACTGAATCCGATTTTGCATATGCAAATTAGGGGTAGAAAAGTGAAAACGTTTTTCTTCCTTGTTTTGTGACAAAAAGTCAATGCAGTTTCCCACCCCGCCCCTAATTTGCATATGCAAATTAGGATTCGGTTCGGCCAGAAAGATTTGGCCGAATCCTGGATTCGGTGCATCCCTAGTTTTAATTGCATAAAAATCAGGTGTACTGCCAATCGGTAGTAGGCTGCCAGTCCACATGGGGTCTTCCAAATAGCCAATCATAGCCCTTATTTGGCATCCCAGGGACATTTTTCAGGCTTGTGTTGGTCTCCAACTCTTTTTACATTTGAATGTGGCTAGTAAAACAGTTTAGGGACAAGAATGACTGTGCACATTATCTCTAAAAAGGGCAAGTTTCTTCAAACATACTTTCATTATCTCAAATATAAAAAAGATATTTATTATGCACTAATGTGGTGTCACAGTGGTGTTAATCAGTAAGCCATCAAGCCACACAAAGAGAGAAAGTGGTTGGTTGCAGTATTGCTGCTGAAATCAGTGCGTGTGTGTGCGAACTTACTAGGATTTTTTCAGCTTTAGCCTCACTAATGCCTTTTATATTGAGCAGTTCCTTCTTTGGCGCATAAGCCACCGCTTCTACCGTGTGGAACCCGGCGTCCTCCAGTTTCTTGACATCATTTGCATTTATCCCACATTGCTGTTAGTAAGGGAGAATGGAAGACTTAAGCGAGAAAAGATCTACTGCCTAATGAAACGTTCCAGTACACGTCCATTGAACATTTTCAATGGATTAAAATTTCTTTGTAAGTGTAAAATTGCTAATTAAAGTGGTCTCTGGGTGGGATTGTTTTCAAATGTTTTCAAATGGCTTCTCAGATTATAGGGCTAACCACTGAGCATTATTATCCTTGCCTTACCCTAAATTTATATCACAAATACGGATCTCTTTGATACGTTTTTAAAAACGAACAAAAATATGACTTTATTGAATACTGATCAGATTTTGTCAGCTATGGTACAGTGCATAGTACTCACCACGGACAAGTTTTGTGCCCCATGGCACTTCCTTAGAGTGTAATATAGTTTTTGACAAAAACTTGATAGCAAATCATAATTACAGACAATACATACTATGTGATCCTTAAAGGTTCATTAAGGGGTGATATGATAACTGTGTATAAATATATAAGGGGATCATATAATAATCTCTCTAATGCTTTATTTACCAGTAGGTCTTTCCAGCTGACACGAGGTCACTTCCGATTAGAAGAAAAGAGGTTCCACCTAAATATTCGGAAGGGATTTCTTACAGCGAGAGCTGTGAAGATGTGGAATTCTCTCTCTGAATCAGTTGTACAGGCTGATACATTAGATAGATTTAAGAAGGGGTTGGATAGATTTTTAGCAAGTGAGGGAATACAGGGTTATGGGAGATAGCTCATAGTACAAGTTGATCCAGGGACTGGTCCGATTGCCATTTTGGAGTCAGGAAGGAATTTTTTCCCCCTCTGAGGCAAATTGGAGAGGCTTCAGATGTTTTTTTTGCCTTCCTCTGGATCAACTGGCAGTTAGGCAGGTTAAAAAAAAGTAAAAAATGTTGAATTTGATGGACGTGTGTCTTTTTTCAACCTAACTTACTATGTTACTATGTATTACCTAAAGTCTTTTTATTACCATACCTATATTCTTTAAAATCTTAAAAACAACACAAGCTATAAATACAGTAAGCATTTTCCACGTATGCTATTTTAATCCACGGGTAATTTATATCATGTTATGGAAGTTTTCATAGTGCTATTGCCAAAATTTGGTCTCCATATTCTCCGGTACAGATATCCTAATTATCTCCAATTCTATATAGTATTTAAATTCCTGAATCTATATTCAAACCTATCGGTTTTCTGTTTCTAAGGTAAACATCCACCGTGCTTCTCTTTTATCAATAAGTTTTTCCAAAACCCCTCTTCTCTTATCCAGTCTAACATGGTATATGCGCTGAAAGATATACACTTGTCGTTACCATCATCTACATTTAGGATATGTTCAGCTATGGACCCTAAACTTACACTACAACCTAGGGATGCACCAAATCCACTATTTTGGATTCAGCCAAACCCCCGAATCCCTTGCAAAAGATTCCTCCAAATACCAAACCGAATCTACATTTGTGACAAAACGTCACGGGATTTCCCTCCCGTCCCTAATTTGCATATGCAAATTAGGATTCGGTTCAGCCGGGCAGAAGGATTCGGCTGAATCCATCTGAAAAAATGGCTGAATCCCGAATCGAATCCTGGATTCGGTGCATTCCTACTACAACCATGTAAACTCGTTTCTCAAATCCTGGGAGCTACCCATTGGGCCATTGCTTTACACTGGCTAAACAACTCCCTTGTTATTACTCTGGTCATAGATAGGCTTAAATGTATTTAATCCATGCATTACCTTTCAGCCCTTCTGGATGATAAACTAGACTTTCAAATTGCCATCTGAATGCCATGGGATAATTTCCTTTCAACTAGGTCTTAATAGCTGAAATAATAAAACTGACTATATGCGTCTCTGGATTGTTATACAGGTATGGGACTAGTTATCCTGAATGCTTGGGACCTGGGGTTTTATGGATCTTTCCATAATTTGGGTTTTCATACCTTAAATCTACTAGAAAATCATGTAAACATTAAGGGAATTAAGGGAGTTGTGTGAGCTTTTTTTAAACCACATCTTCAATGGTTTCTAATTTAAGAAAAAACTAGAATCAGCAATTTCGGCATTAACAACCCGAAAACTCGATCAATTAAATTAAATTTATTTTAGTTTTCGGGCAAAACCCTCTGAAAAAAACTCGAACATCATGAAGGCTATTAACTATCGTAAAGGCTATTAATTAAAAAATAACCTCGAAAATGAATTTTTCATGGAAAACACAACTTTGATAAATAACTCCCTAAATAAATCCAATTGGCTGGTTTTGCTTCAAATAAGGATTAATTATATCTTAGTTGGGATCAAGTACAATCTACTTAAGTCAAGGCCATTATTCCTTCCTAGTCAACTCAGCTGTTGGATATACTATAGCAAACATCTTTTTTTTTGGTTAATACTCAGTTACTTTACCTCCAGTCGGGTTATTGCCTGTGGCCCAAAATTCTCTTCTTCTGTGGCTTCTGCTTGATAGTGAGCTTGCATGGCCATTTCTGGAGAGTGTCAATGTCTCTGAACAGAAAAATAATGAGTATAAAACATGCTTAGCATTTGGCCGTGTGTTTATTAGTGTAGTGCACATTATAGAAATGCAGTAACATGTTGTGTCATGCCTTTATTAGGAATGTGATTAAAGGGATACTGTCATGGGAAAAAAAAAATTTTTTCAAAATGAATCAGTTAATAGTGCTGCTCCAGCAGAATTCTGCACTGAAATCCATTTCTCAAAAGAGCAAACAGATTTTTTTATATTCAATTTTGAAATCTGACATGGGGCTAGACATATTGTCAATTTCCCAGCTGCCCCAAGTCATGTCATGACAGGATCCCTTTAAACATCAAAAGACCAGGTGTATACAGTTCAAAATACATCTAAGGGTTAGGCCACACTGGGCGTTTTGGTCACCTGGCGACTAATCTCCCCAAACGCCTTCCCTCACTCTGCGCCAGCTAAAATGAAAAAACGCCGGCGCTAATCACAAGCTGCGGTCCGTTTTCCAAAGTAGCCGGAAGTTGCCTCACGAGGAAACTTTGGGCGACTTCGGAAAACGTATCGCCGCCTGTGATTGGAGCCGACGTTTTTTCATTTTAGCCGGCGCAGAGTGAGGGAACCAAATCTCCCCAAAACGCCCAGTGTGGCCTTACCCTTAGGCCATAGAGAATGATGGATCATAAACAAAAAAACTCCCAGCAAGTGTTCAATTGTATCAGTGCACTCCAGGAAACTTCAAGGGCCACACAGATCAATGTTTACATTTAAAAAACATCCATCTTTAACGCATCTGATAAAACAGACTCTGAGGTCTGACATGTCTAGTGTCTACGCACTTCCTCAGAGACCTCCTCCTCCCTCAGTTTCCAGGTGTGTTCCACTGACAAATATTGATTCTTATTAATTAGTATTGATTAGAAATTACTTTGCTAAAGATGCAGCAGCAGATCTAAAAAAAATCTGCTTTTTCTGTGTGTGTGTGTTTTTTTTTTTCAAATTACATTTCAAGTACTCGGGGGACCGCTATCTGCATATTCCCCTTTAGGGCAACAGCTATAAATGGCTCTTCATTGCTTGTCAGGAGATTTTTACTTGGAAATATTGACTATGAGTGTCAGCAATTTGCCACCAGCTTGCAAAAAGTCAGTTAACAGGGTGGTTCACCTTAAAGTTAACTTTCAGTATGTTACAGAATGGCCAATTCCAAGCAACTTTTCAACTGGTCATCATTGATCATCTTTTATAGTTTTTTAATTATTTTTCTTCTTCTGACTCTTTCCAGCTTGCAAATGGGGGTCACTGACCCCATCTAAAAACAAATGCTTTGTAAGGCTACTTTTTTATTACTCATCTTTGTATTCAGGCCTCTCCTATTCATATTCCAGTCTCTTATTCAAACGAGTGCATGGTTGCTAAAATAATTTGGACCCTAGAAACCAGATTGCTGAAATTGCAAACTGAGAACTGCTGAATAAAATGCGAAATATCTCAAAAGAAATGAAAATCAACAGCAAATTGTCTAAGAATATCACTGTACATCATACTAAAAGGTGAAAAACCCTGTAGTCCCCTAACATTATAGGGTCTCTGGAGGAATACGAACAAAAAATATAAGTATGTTACAATATAATTAAAAGTCTTGCTTGCACACATCTAGTAACTCATAGTAAACAGTTAGCTGACAAGTTTTTATAGGTCACAAGACAAGTACCTCCCAACTGTCCCGAGCAAACTTCGAGCGACTTTGGAAGACGAAGTGCCGCGTGTGCCATGCAGAGGGCGACTTTTCATTATAGCCGGTGCAAGACAGAAGGAAGGCGTTCAGGAAGATTGATTGCCGCAAAGACAAGGCGATTAATCCCCTTATCGCCCAGTGTGCGATAGTGTAATAACACAGAAATATGTTCAAACTTTCATAATCTGCCAAATTTTGTAAAATGAACATGGTGATTAAGGGGTGTCGCCACAAAAATGGGCGTGGTCACACAATTTCCGCTTCCTGGCCAGTAAAAATGATGCTTGATGCCAATGTTATTAATCGGAAAAAACAGCAAGAATACAGGAAGGCTGGTATTTGTTTCCAGAAAAGGTGGCAACCCGATCCTCAACCAGTGGCTCACAAGCAACATGTTAGGGTAGGACTACACAGACGTTTTCGGTGCGATCCAACGCGCTGCGTCAAAACTCCGGCATCAAATCACAGAAATAAGGTGAGAGATAGAAATGTAGGATGAAGTCGCAGCATTGATCCGATGTGACTGTCCGATGCAGACGAGAGTCATGTTGCGTCGGATCAATGCTGCGACTTCATCGGACATTTCTATCTACCTTATTTCGGACGCATACGATTTGACGCCCGAGTTTTGTCTCAGCGCGTCGGAAACGTCCGTGTAGTCCTACCCTTACTCACCAACCCCTTGGATGTTGTTCCCAGTGGCCTCAAAGCAGGAGCTTATTTTTGAATTCCAGGCAAGTTTTAGTTGTATAAAAACAGATGTACAGTTAAAAAGTCTCCTGTAGGCTGCCAGTCCTCATAGGAGCTACCAATAGCCAATCACAGGCCTTATTTGGCAGGAAGTTTAATTTCTTTCTACATTTGAAAGTGTCTCACAGGGTCCCTTGTATTAGTCTTCCTGCACTGCCAGGGGAGCCCTGTTCTCCAACAGCCCTGCCCCTGTGGTAGAGACCGCTGAGAGCTGATGGACAGCGGGGGAGGCAGAAGATGTAGGCAAGTGATCTAACCAACAAACATGTCCAGCAACTACAAACTCAATCATTTCCCCAGGTACAAGCCCTGCTGAAACGGACACTCATGTAAGTAAATGGTACTAGAGTCTAGAAACCTAATCCCTGAGAGAGAGTGTCCCTCATACGTTACACACTCTGCTAGTAGGTATCCCGGAGCTGTTACACAACAGCAGCACTTATGTTCCCTTTGTTATACTACATGAGCTCGCCCTTAGCCAAACATCAAGTGTCCCATTATACAGCCGGACCCTCATCTACACAGACTCATGGGGCAGCAAGCGCCGCTAATGGACCCTCTACAATCAACAAGGACGTCTCTATCATATGTACTACACTTACCCAGCTGATCCACGGGCCCAGTCCGAAACTCCCGCCGAACCCTGCGTGCACGTCACACGCACAACCCCGCCCACTAAAGAATGCGCTTCAATGAGTGGAGCTGAGCGAATTGTGGGTCCTAGTTAAGTTGTCTAGTCTGGGCTTGTCCCACTCAGTTGGCATAATAAACGCGCAGATTGGAGAGTAGATGTAACGTGGTTAAATTCTTGGCCAGTAAAATATGTCATTGGGTAGAAAACGTGTTATATTTGAATATAGCCCGACTGCAGCTCTCTCCTTCCTCTCCCTGCATTACCCGGGGGCTGACGCTCTATCTACTGATTCTAACTAGAAAGGGGTCGTTCACCTTTAAATGTACTTCTAAATTATTATTAAATATAAATATTTATTTGTTCTGAAGCTGTCACACTTGCAATTTTAACTACTTTCTTGTTGTTAGGGCTTACTTACCCTAGCAACCTGGCAGCAGGCTAGAAGTCAAAATGGAAGCTCAATAGCCAAGGAACCAATTTACTGCAATACTTGCAACTGTGTACGCTTCCACACCAGGTCCGGACTGAGAATTAAAATAAAATAATTTCAGGTAGACAAATTTTATGTTCGGCACTTCTGCATTCGGCTGTTTGGGGCTTCAATCGAGCGGCACCGCTTCGGAGCTGTCAAGGGGGTCCCAGCTCTTCGAAAAGGGCAGCACTGCTGGGCCCCCCTTCAAGCCCGGGCCACTTGTCCCCCCTGATGGCGGCCCTGTCTGACGATATCAGTGGGAGACTGTCACCTAGGGTTGCCACCTTTTCTGGAAAAGAATTTCGGCCTTCCTAAATATTTATCTTTTTTTCCTATTAATAACATTGAGATCAACCATCATTTTTACCGGCCAGGCCACAACCCTACTGTCACCAGCTTTTGCCAGACAACCTTCGTACGATTGCTGTCAGGGGCAGAACATCGGCTGATCTGTTCTTTAACTAATTTATTTGATCTGAATGGTTAGTGGCAGGTCGAGAGATGGCACCGAACGATCGCTCGTCCGAAATGAAGGTAACGGCCAGCTTAAAGTGTACCTGTCACCCAGACACAAAAATCTGTGTAATAAAAGTCCTTTTAAAATTAAACATGAAATCCAATTTCTATTTTTTATTAAAGCATTCGTAGCTGTTGTAAACTCTTTTAAAAATCTCAGCTGTCAATCAAATATCGTTTGTCCCTCCTCTATGCCAGGGGGGCAGACAATTACTTTCACTTTCCATTCAGCACTTACTAGATGTCACTGCTCTCCACATATTCCCCTGTTCTCTTAACCATTTAAGGGTGTAGTCAGGGCATGGGGATGGAAATCGGGTCCCCCATACTGGTGCACAAATAAGATTCCAAGATGATACAAGGCTTGCCTTAATATCAGTGTGCACAAAATGGCTGCTGCCTGCTTGCTATAATTTTGAAATCCCAGACTGAAGGAAGCAAGATTCAAATAATTTATATAGTGTAATTACATTTTGCTTGACTAATGTGATAAAATAGGATTTTGATTATGGTGAATGAAAAATTAGCTAGTTTTCTCAACAACACCCATGATAAATTCCTAAGGATTTGGCAGCCCTGGTTGGAGAACAGACGCAGTGATCCCAATGTTTATCAGCTCCTTTCCATTTGACTTTCCTCCTATCACTCGATTTTATTTTTGTGATGTATTAATGTTCCTGTGACTTATTTCGCTATTTACCAGTCTTTTCCATGCAATCTAATGACTAGGTGGCTCTTTGATTTCACTGTTTCATAGTTGTGTAACGATTAAAGTTGATAACCAATGCAACATAACAGACTCACATGGTCTCGTACTAATTTGCAACGATTTTATTTTGTCTATTAACTGTTGATATCTTACGTTGTGTCAATGTACAGTGATATTTTACTTGTGTCCGCTTTCGACTGTTTGCATTATTTTTGATAACCTGTTAAACTTTTGTAACGTACACTTGGCATTTGTTTGTGAAACAATAAAAATATTGTTGAAAAAAAAAATAGGATTTTGAATAATTTTTTGGGGTGACGGGTCCCCTTTAAGACAAGGCAGCTGATAAACAGACCTGTCTTTGCTGGGGAACCAAGACTTTTGCAACATGGTTTAAAAAGTAACCAGACATTAAGCAAATGCTGCTTTGAAGAGCAATCTTTTTTACAAATAAGCACTTATAATGTTTAATTAATGTATAGTGGAAAGTTGCTTAGAATTAGGTTTTCTTTTATTAGTCAAATTTTTAATTTGGGGTTGACTTGCTGTTTAATACAAACTTCTGCCAGCCTTATGGCCCACCCCCACACCATGGAATATCCCTTTATTCAGATGCAGCTCGACTACATCAGAACACACTCATTGCAGTCATTTCCTGTGTGAGTTTTGGAAGTTCAGCACTCTCTCAATAATTATTATTGGCACGGCCAAGTCACTGATTTGAATTAAACACTGGAATATGAACTGGAGAGGCCTGAATAGAAAGAGGAAAGTAGCAATACGCTAAATGTGTAGCCTTACAGAGAATTTGTTTTTACATGGGGTCAGTGACCTCCATTTGAATGATGCAAAGAGTCAGAAGATGGCAAATAATGTAAAAACTATATATAAAAAAAAAATATCAAAGGCAATTGAAAAGTTGTTGGTAAAACTTAATTTAAAGGTGAACCACATCTTTAATTATTGTGCTGGATTGAAGGTTATATACTGTATGTAGGGACATGTCTGCAGGCAGCTCCTCTGGCATGTTAGGGCAGAGACAAACGTGGAGATTCGGGGAGATTAGTCGCCCTCTTCTTCGGGCGACTAAATAGTTTTTAGCAGCACGGTAATGTTTTGCTGGTGTGCACTGATAAGCGCTTGTAAGCAGGGCCTTCTGATCCAAATTTTTATTCTGTAATCCTTTGTTTGGTAAATTGTTGTACGAGAACATGGGACACACGTTGCTGTGGGAAATGGTCTCTCCCTCGGGTTGATAAAAGCACCCAAAATTACCTTGCCATCCATCGGTATTGCAATTGGAATTGCTGCATGTTAAATGAATTGTTCAGTATAAAAATAAAAGCTAGGTAAATAGATAAGACTGTAAAAAATAAAAAAAATGTTTCTAATATAGTTAGTTAGCCAAAAATGTAATGTATAAAGGCTGGAGTGACTGGATGTCTAACATAATAGCCAGAACACTACTTCCTGCTTTGCAGCTCTCTTGGTTACCAGGCAGTAACCAATCAGAGACTTGAGGGGGGCCACATGGGTCATAACTGTTGCTTTTGAATCTGAGCTGAATGCTGAGGATCAATTGGAAACTCACTGAACAGAAATGTACCATGTGGCCCCCCTTCAAGTCTCTGACTAACAGAGTTAGAGAGCAGCAAAGCAAGAAATTGTGTTCTGGCTATTATGTTACACATCCAGTCACTCCAGCCATTATACATTACATTTTAGCTAACTATAAATATTTTGCAGAGCTTATCTATTAACCCAGTTTTAAGTTGTACACTGAACTGTTCCTTTAAACACTTTACATGTGGTGATCCAGTGTAACCCTGCAATAAGTGCAGAAGCAGTATTTTTCACACAGCTATATGTAAAGAAAACGTGGGCAGCATGCTATACAATGCACCTACATATATTATCTTATTATTGAACATTGACAAATTGAGGATATTATCCCTAGAAAAGAGGGACTATTATTATAAGGCATAAAATCATACAGTTGCAAGTTAGCACCCACTAAAGCCAACTATAAACACCCTTATTTATATATTGGCCCAATTAACAGCAATTAAAGGGGAGCTATTGAAAAAAAAAACTGTGGCTAGCAATGCCATATTGATGTAGCCTAAAGTTTCAGCATCTCTGTAGGAACCATGATCCAAGCCATATAAACTCGTGTATATTCATTTGTTTCATTACTGTATACATTATTATTTAGGCCATACTGCCTAAACATGAGTGATACAGGTATTAAATAGGATTAGAAAAAGACAAGAGGCCCTCTGCACTCACCCATTATCAATATTTATATAGGGCACGGAGACATTTTGTGCATTAAGCTACTACAACAAAAAATGTCTTCCCCTTTAAACAAAACAGGGATTGTTTGTCCATATATTGCAATATATTCAAGTTGGCCAACTACGTCAAAGTCATCCCTGGTCTGGCCAGTCCTACACAATTATTATCATATTCGTTAAGATTTCTACTGCCTATTTAAAGGGGAACAATCGCAAAAATGAAAATTTAATATAAGATTCATCATACTGAAATAAGAAACTTTATAAGGGGGGCTTACGTTCCTAGCAGATGTATTAGAGCTCCCTCTAATAAGTGATTCCAGTACAGTTATGGGATTAGTTATCCAGAAAGCTCATAATTACAGAAAGGCCGTCTCCCATAGACTCAGTTTTATCCAAATAATCCAAATTTTTAAAAATGATTTCCTTTTTCTCTGTAATAATAAAACAGTACCTTGTACTTGATCCCAGCTAAGATATATTTAATCTTTATTGGAAGGTAAGCCAGTTTATTGGGTATAATTAATATTTAAATGATTTTATAGTAAGGTATGAAAATTATGGAAAGATCGTTATCTGGAAAACCTCAAGTACCATTTATTATGGATAACAGCTCCCATACCTGTCTAACAAAATAACTTCCTTTGGCACAAATCCAGCATGTAGAGAGACAGGAGTGAGCTCTAATACATCTTCTAGGCAAAAGCACCGCCACTAAAAGCTATAATGGATTTAACAGTCTTTCAAAATCAGATTTCATTCTCTCTTCATGCAGGAGTTGAGAGTCTGATTATGAAAGACTGTTAAATCCATTATAGCTTTTAGTGGCGGTGCTTTTGCCTATAAGATGTAAATGTAGATGTAAAAATAAAGTTTCTTATTTCAGGATGATGAAGCAAATATAAAAATTTATTTTTCATAATAGTTCCCTTTTAAACATTTTACACAGGGACCTTTTGCCTTTTTTTTTTTTTTTTATTGTCCACCCCTAGGATCAACTGACTGCTTGTTTACTAAATACAATTGCCAGTTTTGCATCTCACTGAGCTGTAGTATTAGGCCTCCCAAAAGTGGCCAATCATACACTACATTGCTGTTATCCAACAGGTGATCATGTGGCCACAGTAAAACTGGAACAAGAGGATATTGTACAGGTTTTTGTTCTTTTTACAGGTATGGGATCAATTATCCAGAAGGTTCCGAATTACGGAAAGGTCGTCTCCCATAGACACCATTATAATAAAATAATTCAGATTTTAAAAAAATTATTTCCTTTTTCTCTGTAATAATTAAACAGTAGCTTATACTTGATCCCAACTAAGATATAATTAATCCTTATTGGAAGCAAAACCAGCCTATTGGGTTTATTTAATGTTTACATGATTTTCTAGTGGACTTAAGGTATGAAGATCCAAATTATGGAAAGATCTGTTATCCGAAAAACCCCAGGTCCCAAGCATTCTGGATAACAGGTCTCATACCTGTACTATAAGAGCAGCCAAGTCATCAATCCGTGCCTGGAAAAGCAGGAATAAGCAATTCAAAACCAGGTGGGATGCATTTCTAAAAGAAAATGGCATATATAATGATTTGTTAATAAGTAGTAAGCAGTAGCCATGCTGGAGAATTGTCTGCCTTCTGCATTGGACCTCTGTCATTTTCAGCCTCTTATTGCAAATTTAGACCACAATCTATTAAAATGTGAACCATTTTGATTCAATGCCAATTAAATAGCACAACAGACAGCACTTTATTAAAGCTCAAATGCAGGTTAGCAAAAAACAACATCGAATAATACAGTAAAATATTAAAAGAAAGGTCAAACGCAGCCTCGGCAGGAACTGGGCTCTAAGCTAGACTGTATATTATCATTATATGATTTAAAATTATTGGTTTAAGGTTAATACTGTGCTTTATTTCCACTACCGTTGTTCAAAACAGATTCATTCGGAAATCCATAGAAAGAAGTCTATACATGAACATTGGGGCTCATTTCTAAACAGCGGGTAAATTTGTACCTGGGCAGTAAACCATAGCAACCAATCAGTGATTAGCTTATTTTTCAGCCAGCTGCAGGTTGAGCACTGAAACTAATCATGATTGGTTGCCAAGGGTTACAGCCCAGGAGCAAATTTGCCCGCTGTTTATAAATGATCCCCCACTATGTTGCATGGCAATACTGTACTTTGCGATTAGGATAATAATAAGGAGCAACATGCATGTAAAAAAACAATAAGATTATGCTGCCAACACCTTTCTTAAAATATTTCATAAGAAAAAAAACATGTAAATATGTGCAAGACTTACAAACGATATGAAACAATATATACACGCCAAGTTATATACATGGTAAGCACACGGATTTCAGTAGGTGTGCCATTGAGCATTATCAGTTTCTCAAACCCTCAGACTGGTCCCCTATTCACATATGACAATATGGCGTTTGTACAAAAGGAGAGTCACACAAGAAGCTGCTGATGGATACGACGCACTGCTCTCTTCAGGTACCACAGGCCAACAGGAACTTCTGATAGAACAGCAGAAATATTGCTGGGGCTGAAAAATACAAACACATATAAAGTCATGGCCAAACAAAGCAATATAAGGGCAGAGACACACGCTGCTATTTTCGGGAGATTAGTCGCCCACCGACAAATAGCTTCTACTTCGGGCGACTTATCTCCCCAAACTGCCTTCCCACCGGCTAGAATGTAAATCACGGTGGGATGGCACTCGGATTGATTTGGCTTTCCGAAGTTGCCCGAAGTTTCCTCGTGAGGCAACTTCGGAAAACGGAGCTTTCAGAGTGCCATCCCACTGCCGATTTACATTCTAGCCGGTGGGAATGCAGTTCGGGGAGATTACTCGCCTAAAGAAGAAGTGATTTGTCGATGGGCGACTAATCTCCCGAAATAGCAGCGTGTGTCTCTGCCCTAAGTTTCTCTCTCTCTCTCTCAAAGAAGCACTTAAGTGCAGGACAGGGATCAGCCTCCCAGAGTATGGGAAACATGCATTTAGCTGCAATAGGAATTAATTTGGGCTAAAAACAAAACTTTTATGTTTCCAGAGTCATTAAATTAAAAGGGGACCTACACCTCAAAAATGAATTAACGAAAAATTAACAGGGGCTTCTCAGACTACTTTTGCAATTTACGTTCATCCTCTATTTTTGGTGGCTTCTGAGATACAGGTATGGGATCCGTTATCCGGAAACCCGTTATTCAGAAAGCTCCCAATTACGGAAAGGCTACCTCCCACTCCATTTTATCAAAATAATCCAAACAGTTTCCCTTTTCTCTGTTATAATTAAACAGCGCCATGTACTTGATCCAAACTAAGATATAATTAACCCTACTTGGAAGTGAACCCCTATTATTGGGTTTATTTAATGTTTACATGATTTTCTAATAAACTTAATGTATGAAGGAAAATTGGAAGTGAACCCCTATTATTGGGTTTATTTAATGTTTACATGATTTTCTAATAAACTTAATGTATGAAGGAAAACACCAGGTCCTGAGCATTCTGGATAACAGGTCCCATACATGTATTAGCATTTTTATAATACCCATACCATGCTATTGGCTCAACTGGCAGTCAGCACGCCTAGGGTTAACTGAATACAAGCAGTGCATAGACAGACTTGCTGACACACTGGGCCTTCACAGAGCTGCTGAGCCAAGTCTGCCTAGCAATAGAACTGCTTAAAACTGCATATATCTCAGAAACCACATCAAATTTACATTCATTTTCTGTTTTAAGTAATCAGAGGAGCACTCAGAGTAAAGTTACACCTATTTTGGGGTCTAGATCCCCTTTAAAGGGTATGTCCACCTTCATATATGAAATGTATTTTGAAACTTTATTTATAGGCCAATTCATCAGCAAATTGCACGTTAAAGGGGAAATGAAAAGAAGAACAAAGGCTCCAATTGATGGGGTGTGTCAAGTGTTAGGGCACCCCCCAAAGGATTGTAAAGACGTCGATACCCCAGGTCGGTGCTCCTGTCAGCAGAAAACAACACCGGCCTGGGGAGAGCAAAAGCTAGAATGTAACCAAAAAAAAGCCAGCTCTACTGCATATGCATCAGTCGCTGGATTCTGAAGAAAGGAGATAATGCCCTGGGCTAGTGCACATTTCTGCTAACAGTAGCACTGGCAAAGGGAATCAGGTAAAGCTGGCTATAGACGCAAAGATCTCATCATACGAATCAAGGATTCGTACGATTTTCGAACCATGTGTGGAGAGTCCCGAAATTTTTCGTCCGGCGGAGATCGGTCGTTTGGTCGATCGGACAGGTTAGAAAATATATGTCGGCTGCCGATAATATCTCTGCATGTATTGCCGATCGTACGATTTTCAGAGGGAGACTGTCACTAGCTTTGTCGGACACCATACTCTCCACCCACATCAATTGGAGTTTTAAATCAGTGAGAAAAGATGGTTTCATACTAGCTCCAAACTTTCATTACAGGTATGGTGCCTTTATTTCTATGGCAACTTCCATTTCACAGGTTTGTGGCATTACGTCACCGCCCACTGGTTGCCCATACATTGCCTGGCATTGTGCTACACACTCTTCACCAGAATAGTGCAGAAGGAATTCAACAACCCGCTCCCTCACCATTAGACCAATGAACCAGATATCAACTATATTCTTGGTATTAGGGTCAGGGCACACAAGCAGATTAGGGTTGCCACCTGGCCGGTATTTTACCGGCCTGGCCGGTAAAGGTGGCCATACACGGGCAGATTAAAGCTGCCGATAACGGTCCTTTAGACTGATTCGGCAGCTTATCTGCCCATGTGTGAGTCCTTCCGATCGATATCAGGCCAAAAATCGGGCAGATATTGATTGGTCAAGATTGATTTTTGTACGATCCAGGACCGCATTGGCTAGTTGATGCGGTCCTATGACCCATCGGAGCCCATTCGTAGTATTGTAACGTTTGGATTCATCCGATATTGCCCAGCCGTTAGTGGGCATATCGGGTTAAGATCTGCTCGTTTGGTGACCTTGCCAAACAAGCGGATCTTATAGTGTATGTCCACCTTTAAAATGATGGTTGATCCGAATGTTATAAATAGGGAAAAAAAGATAAAATATATAGAAGGCCGGAATTTTTTTCCAGAAAACATGGCAACCGTAAGGCAGATTCAGGGAGATTAGTCGTCCGGCGACAAATCCTCTTCTTTGGGGTGACTAATCTCCCTGAACCGCCTCCTCTGCCTTCCCGCAGGCTTAAATGTAAATCGCCAGCGGGGTGGCACTGGGCTCGATTCGCCCGAAGTTGCCTGACAAGGAAATCAGAATTTATGGGTTTTGCTTCCACAACTCCGCTCTCCTGCTGGCAGCAGCTCCCCTGTATTGGACACCTGACCCTTGTAAGAGAACTCACAATTTACATGAAGTAACAGTTTGACTTACCCTATTTTCCCAATGTGATTTTGAAATGTGAACGTGAGAGGGAGTGTCGGGTAGGATTCAGAGAGATGTAATGCCAACTCAAATTTTGCATAAGCCAAAGAGCTTGAAAAGAGGAGTTTTACCCTGCAAAGACGGAATCATAATTAGACATGCCACAGGGCTTCCTCTATGAAACCCCTTCATCCACAGACTAGGTAACAAGATACTGTCACACATTGAAGTTGTAAAAGGTGAAAAAAAATTTAATTTATTGGCTCAAAGCCATTCAGATCAAGGCAACTTTTTAGGCTGAATCAATGAAGGGTAGAAAGGGGCACACGAGCTCCACTGGAGCAAGTAAAAAGATCACTGTTAGGCAGCTCATAGGCCTGCTACAGAAAACCATCAGTTATGCAATACTTACCAACAACATCTCCAAACTTTATGCACAGTTCAATGGAGTCATAGAAAAAAGAAAAAATGGCCCGATCCTCTGTCCACTTTTCCAAGTCCCATTCTGTAAAACTGAAATAGAATGAATTGGCATGAAAGGGTAGCCACAAAACTCTAATGTGTGCTGCAGATAAAACAACTTCAGAATGAATTGAGCTGAGAATGCAATGTTGGAGTGTTGGGCAGATTGTGTTTTCAGGGTTTCTAAAGGTGGCCATAGACGTTACAATTACGATCTTTCCTGCAACAGGTCTTTCCAGGAAAGATCATTTGTTTCAATACACAGGTGTAGAGCTGAATGGTCAGATATACAGGTAGAAACAATAGAGTTCTACTTACATCTGACGATTAAAACAAATGGAGACGCGATGCGACTGCCACGTCGTCTTTTTTAGATTTATTGGACAACAAAATACACTTACAAGATACTGAGACTTCAGTGCACAAACCAAAATGTCTCACAGCTCACTTGTTCTCAACATGTTTCATGCTGTTGTGCTTCTTCAGGAGGACGATTCATAATTCAGCATAATGGCCGACATTCAGATGCCTTCACAGGCGGCCTATCAAAATTTTCCCAGCAGCCCAATCGATCCGACCGACCGATATCCAAGCCTTCTGCTAATATCGGTCGGCTCATCACCAACCATACACGCACTGAACATCATATGAAAAATGTTTTGTGCAATATTATCGGTGCGTCTATGGCCACCTTAAGGGTGGTGGCACGGGGAGATTTAGTTGCCAGTGATAAATCTTCACTACTGCAGTAGACTCCCTGAAATGCCTTCCCACCAGCAATAATGTGAATCGCGGCGGGATGTTAAGCGTCACTTCGGTTTTCTGAAGTCGCCTCACAAGTAAACTTCGGAAAACCGAAGTGACGATTATGCCATCCCGGCGGCAATTCAAATTCTTGCTGGTGGGAAGGCATTTCAGTTAGACTAGTCGCCCCACAGTAGCGAAGAAATGCTCACAAATAGTTTTAAGGGATACTGTCATGGGGAAACAACTTTTGGATTTTTTTATATTTAATTTTGAAATCTGACATGGCTAGACATATTGTCAGTTTCCCAGGTGCCCCCAGCCATGTGACTCATGCTCTGTCGCTGGGGCGAATAATCTCCCTGAATCTGCTCGTGTGGACTGACCCTTAGGTACAATTACCGGAGTTTACACCTAGGCTGGGGGGGGGGCTATGTAGGGTAGGGTTTTTTTAACAAGGGTTTTAACAAGCATGTGACTCATGCTCTGATAATCTTTACTCTTTATTGCTGCACTGCAAGTTGGAGTGATATCACCCCCTCCCCAGCAGCCAATCAGCAGAACAATGGGAAGGTAACCAGATAACAGCTACCTGGTAGATATAAGAACAGCACTCAATGGTAAAAATCCATGTCCCACTGTGACTCCTTCAATTACATTGAGTACGAGAAACAACAACCTGCCAGAAAGCAGTTCCATCCTAAAGTGCTGGCTCTTTCTGAAAGCACATGACCAGGCAAAATGACCTGAGATGCACCTACACACCAATATTACAACTAAAAACACTTGCTGGTTCAGGAATGAAATTTTATATTGCAGAGTGAATTATTTGCAGTGTAATTTAGAAATAAAAACTGCACCATAAAAATCATGACAGAATCCCATTAAAATGAGCAAGTAAACAGAAAGCAGGGGCATGTTGCCGTCACTTGCATAAGCCCATATGTGTGCCCTCAACTAAGCAGGACATTGTAACACTATTGTATGGCTTGTCAGGGCTTTTATTAGTCAGTCTGTGAGGTCTTGTGGCAGCTCCAGCTATTCAAACATGCAGCTGGGCCAGTCCTGGCTGCCATCCAGAACATGGGCCTTGACTAATTGGACAAATCTGACTAATGCTTGCTTTTGTCTGGCTTGTGTTAAGTTGCCAGATCTGAAATCCACACTCTAATGAATACATGATGTGGATGCAGACTCTAAATAAGCAACATTTCTACTGCTTTCACACAACTCTAACAGCTACAAACACATGATTGCTTTCAGCCACATTGTGGCTGCTAACCTTTGCTACGTCTGCCCACTAACTAACTGTTCTTACCAGTTTCAGTTATTTAAAATCTCATATGGAATGTTAATCCACAGGAGTTACTTGACACTGA
This sequence comes from Xenopus laevis, assembly GCF_017654675.1. NCBI lineage: Eukaryota > Metazoa > Chordata > Amphibia > Anura > Pipidae > Xenopus > Xenopus laevis. The sequence continues at coordinate 108,268,592 of NC_054385.1, read as the reverse complement.
ACTATCTTAGGCCTCTTTCTCATAGTGCATTCTTATGTCTGGAGTTTATATGGAATACTCACAGCCAGGGCAAAGCAGAATTTAAACAACACAATTGGACGAGTTTCAATTCACAACACATTCGCAAAACATAGAAATGCAATAAAATGTAGTTTAAAAGAGACAACACGGCGGATTCAAGTTTTCAGCTCTCCTGTGACTTTATACATGAGCAGTGTAAAAAACACTACTATCTCTCTCTCGCTCTACCTCTCTCTCTCGCTCTACCTCTCTCCTTCTCTACCTCCTTCTCGCTCTACCTCCCTCTACCTCCCTCTCGCTCTACCTCCCTCTACCTCCCTCTCGCTCTACCTCCCTCTACCTCCCTCTCGCTCTACCCCACTCTCGCTCTACCCCCCTCACACTTATTCAGCAAATATATGTCAATTATTCTCTATTTACTGTGCAAAATGAACCATTGATCAATTGCTGAATAAGTATTCGGTGGTAACTGATAATTTGATATAAGGGGGGTTCTTTTCTCTAATAATAATAATAATAATAATAATAATAATTTGTATACTGACGTGTGTCAGACCCTAATTATGATCAAAGTTTTTGAATTCTAATTGATTGAAACCAGTGTCATTACAAAATTATTTCATTTATTTATTTTTATGGTGACCCACTGATCCATACAGATATCCAAGTACTATGGATATCAGTCAGTTCATGCATCAGGCCAGTCTGAAAATATCTTTTGATGCATCTCCTACTTACTTTCTGCTGTATCATAGCTCGGCTGTCTGCCTAAATAATCAAAAGAATAGAAAGGTTTTAGAGTGAGCAGGGTTGGCAGGTGTATGTCGGCTTTACTGAACTTTTTAACCCCATCGTCTCATCGTAAAGACATTTCAATCAATCCCATACAAACCATCATTACCCAACATGTATCCAAATACTTATGCACAAAATGTGTAGAAGGCGCAATTTTTATGTTTCTAATTTTTGTTTCATCAACCAAGTGATGAAAATCTAGCCAGATGTTTTCCACTTTGACTATTCAAATATGAAGGCAGATGGTAACATTGGCTAATATTAACATGCTTCTTACTTGAATTCTTCCAACTGTTTCTCCAGCTTATTCGCCTCCTCCTGCAGGCAGCCAAGTTGTGTTAATATCTGCTCCTTCCTCTCTTCCAGTTGTGTGCATTCTCTGTAAGGATAAAGGATTATTTGAACAGAAAGCTACATGGTCACAGACTGGTGTGGCTAAATAGTTTGGTTCAATAAATCTAGACCTGTGGTTTGTGCCACTATAATATATTGCCAACAGAGATTTTTTTCCTTTTATTTATTGTGCCATTGTGGGAAATCTGCTGCTTGGTTTTTAACTTGTTTTTGAATTTGAACAGTATGGCATGGTGGTGAATAAATATTTCCTTTTATTCATTTTCAGTTTATGGTCATTTATAGTATTCCAGTAATCTTGGGCGCATGGTCTGTGAAGGTTGAGTCCCAATTTTGGTTGTATTTTACAATATTGGTTTGTTTGTGGACACTCCAATTCCATGCAGTCCAATATTATTATCACTTATTGTGGGAAATCTGTTTGCTAATGCAGACAGTAAACGTTCAAGTCCTTAAGTCTACCTTGCTAGGGACACACTCCACAAACTGACCATCTTTCCACTATACATATATACTGTAGCACAAATTAAAAAGAAAAAGCAGAAGAGCAAAGATTAAGTAGGTATTAGTACAAACTAGAGAAACCCTAAAAATGACTGAAAGAAAGACATAGTAAGTGACAATCACCATAACAGAGAACAATGCAAAAAAGTATGAATTAAGGAACGAATGAGAAAAGGTTAAAATTATACCTTATGCTGTTCACTTCTTCTATCTGTAGGTTTTCTAGTTCTGTAATTAAAGGAAAACGTATATTTCATGGGTTTTAATTTCAAGGGATTCTGTCATGATTTTTATGGTGTAGTTTTTATTTCTAAATTACACAGTTTACTCTGCAAATAATTCACTCTACCATATAAAATGTAATTCCTGAACCTGGAAGTGTTTTTAGTTATAATATTGGTGTGTAGGCAGCCATCTCAGGTCATTTTGCCTGGTCATGTGCTTTCAGAAAGAGCCAGCACTTTAGGATGGAACGGCTTTCTGGCAGGCTGTTGTTTCTCATACTCAATGTAACTGAAGATGTCGCAGCGGGACATGGATTTTTACTATTGAGTGCTGTTCTAAAGCTGGCCATAGAAGCAAAGATAAGAATCCTCAATTCGTAAGGTTTTTCGATCGGACAGGTTAGTAATTTTTTGTTGGCTAACGATATCATCTCTGCATGTACTGCCTATATAATGATATCAACGGGTGACTGTCACTACTATTTGTCGGACATAACATTCATGCGATTGCTGTCAGTGACAGAACATCACCTGATTTGTTTCTTACTGCTTTATTTGATCTGAGTAGGGAGATTGCACCACATGATCATTCGTCCGATATTAAGGCTATATCTGCACATTTATGGCCAGCTTTAGGCCTACCAGGGAGCTGTTATCTTGTGTTAGGGAGCTGCTATCTTCCCATTGTTCTGTTATGCCCCGGACTCAGATAGGTCTTTTCGGCCTGGTCCGTGCCGCGGTTTTTAAAAAAGCTGACCGCCATGTAAATACGTTAGCGTAATGAGTCATTGCCTAAGCTTGAAACTGCTAAGCATATTTACACAGTGGTCAGCTTTTTTAAAAACGGGACAGTATCCCTTTAAGGCACCTAAACATATCCAAGAAATTATTTGATAAAATCGAAACAATGAAGACTCAGGGGCAGATTTATTAAGGTTTGAATTGTAAATTCGAATTCAAATTTTCAAGTTGGATTTTTGTTCAAAACTATTTCGAGTTGGGAGTAATCCAAACTCAAATGTACCATACCTTGACCATGGGAAGAACTGGAAATTAGACTATTTGCCACCTTAAACCTGCCGAGTTCATGTAGAAGTCAATGGCAGAGGTCCAGTGACCCATTTGAGGATGTTAATAGCTTTCCTGACAGTTTTTTCGGAGTAAAAACACTCAATTCAAGTTTAGTCAAATTTGATTCGAGTTTTCAGGCCAGGAATATACGATAGAGTTTTAGGCATTCAAGTTTTTTCTTAAAGAAGATACTATTCAAGTTTCGACCTTTGATAAATCAGCCCCTCAGTGTCCTAGATTGCTTATTATGCACATGCGTGTGACCAAACATGGCAGCCTGCACTGGTAGCTTCCTCCTGATCCAGGAAGTATGGAGCTCAGTAAGAGCAACAATATGGTTTCCACCAACAGGAGTATGGGCTCTATTAGTCCAAAATATGTTACAGTGAAAATAAAACTTGAGAATTTAGCAGTGTAATTCCTGCCCATGCTATACTTTTCATTTATGAAGTGTACCTGTTTGCAGCCCTTTCACGGTAGGATCCATATTTAACAGGTTTCCACTTCGGATATCTTCATCCAATTTGTCCATTTCTTAAAATGATAAAATAAATAGAATATTTGATATGCAGGGCTGAAATCTTTTCTTACGAAGCTACAAGTTGTCTGAATTAAAGCCTACTGTACATGAAGAGAAGTTTACCTATGTGTCACCATGGGGAGGAATCTAAGATTAACGACTGAAAAATATCATTATATATGATACATATGCTGAGAAATTAATTTACAGTATTAAATAAATACTTTAGGAATTGTAAAAAAGAAAAAAAAGGAGTATGAAACATTCGAAACATGTTTCCATGGCAATATAAGGTATAACGGAGATATGCAAAGATATGATCTCTTTTAGCACTTGCACAAAAAAAAATAATGTTCCTTTGTGTTCAAAGAGGACTAGGATTTGGGACACCTTAGCAATATTTTTTGAAGCATCATACAGTGTAATTTTGCTTAAAGGGGAAGTAAAAGGCTTTCCACCAAGTTTCAGGATTTGTTAAAGGGATAGTTCAGATTACAAACACTTTCATCTCCGTTTATTCTCACCATTTTCAAATGCTTTTTATTTTGTGATTGTGCTAATATTCTTTTCTATTGGCTATGTACGGCTATCCAATGAGGCTAAGGGGTACTGTAGCTTGTAGCAGTATCCAAAAAACAAAACAAAAACTGAATACCATTTATATTACAAAATTGCTTATTCTAAAAGAATCCCTAAACTTGAAGGAAGGTATTTACTTCTCCTATAAATGACTTCCAGTTGCATTCAAGACATCCAAGAAGACAGAAAGAAACTCACTTAGATATTAAACTCACCTCTTTCCAGTTCAGAGACACACTTATCTGTATGTTCAAGATATGTATCCACTTCATTTAATCTTGACTGCAGCTGCTCACACTGAGCCTGCATTATACATGAAACAAGTCAAAAGCCAGTTCCCGATTTTTCCAAAACCACATTTCCTCAGCATTAGTATTTTTGCTGTCCACCAATTGTACCTTCTGCTTCATTCCGAGCCCTACCTGAACGGATACTAAACTGCCACATTTCTTGCAAGTACTTTTATAATGTGCATCAATAAATAAAAGACTCCAAAACACTTACACAAGCAAGCAGCATACTTAACAAAAATGTACCTTGGCCCCTTCACTGTATTAAAATAATATAAAGACTTTAAAAAGAAATGTACCTTGGCTACATGAAGCAGCTTGCTGTACACCGTCACTTTCCTCTCGTGAGCCAGTACTTTACTTTTCTTGGAATACAAGGACTTCAGACTCTTTAGTTTTACTCCAAAGTAGATCATCTGATTAATAGAAAAGACACATCAGGTTGTCATGTTTTGCCTATTTTTTTTTTAATAAGAGGTCATAAAAGCAGGAAGAAAGTACTCCTACCTCATCCTCTGAGTCTCATAGCTGCCCAGAGGAGGATATTAACTAGAATTAATGGTTTCTCTTGAGTTTCTGCAAATGTCTTCAGTCTAAAAAGAAGGAAGGGTTAGAAATGATGCTGTGATCATACTAAATATCCAGCAACGCACCAACTGGACATTGCTTTATCCTGCAATCAAATATTTTTTAAAAACTATTATCTATGGTGGCTCAGGGGTTAGCACAGCTACCTTGCACTGCATAGGGTCAGAGTTCAGTTCCAACTTGGATTGTTTTTGCAAGTTTGTTGTATCTCTGTGAAATTCTGTCCGGGTACGATAGTTTCCTCCCACACTCCAAATATACGGATGGGTTAAATGGCTATTGGCACTAACCAAACTGTGGCAGAATCCTTAAGCTGTAAGCTCTACTGGAGCAGGGACTAATGTAAATCATAAACAATTTCTTAAGCACGGCAAATATGAGGCTTTGCTTAATAAAGGACAATAATCATCACCAAAAAGTACTGGCAATATGGAACAGTTAATCAAAATAAAACAACATTCAGTCATCTCAGACCTATTGCCAATGAACAATAAGGAAAGACTAAAACATACTCCTGTATGATCTGGCCCAGAGCATGGCATTCTTCTTTATACACTTGTAATTTAGGTTGATAAATGTACTGGTCCAACACAAGGTCTTCTATAGTTGCAGCTTTGTTTGCTCTGTACTGGGGTAACAAAACAAGAAAAAACCCCACAATATTATTTCCCTCAGCACCAATCACAATGAAGGTAAGATAAAGATATTTTATATATTTTGATGCTGCAAATAGAAGTAGCTGATTTTCACAGTTCATACAGAAGGATTACCATAACACGCCTTCATTAGAGATTCATTTATAAGATCACACTCCTGATGAACCAACTGATGGTCTGACATGGAACATGGATCAAATGTTGCAGGAGTCCAGAAATGTAAAGTGTAATGGATGTAACAGTCAGGCTAAGCAAAAACCTTTCTCATCCCATGAAATGCAAGGTGTGGACTCCTTACCTGGTAAAATAGCCAGATGTATCCAAAGGTTTTAACATCTGTTAACATTTTTGCATTACTGTGCCATTTTGGCGCACATGGGTTAATTGATTAGACCACTAGTAAGAACAGGGGCCACATATTGTATCCCACACAATCACAGACGGGGTTCATCGATTTGCCTTAGTTCACATTTTCAACACTTTTAGGGTAAGGGCACACTCTAGGAATCGGGGAGATTTAGTCACCGACCGCCAAATTGCCTCTTCTTCGGGCACCTTATCTCGCTGAAAAGCCTCACGAGGAAAATGCCTCATGAAGAAACTTTGGGCGACCGAAGCGATCCGAGTGCCATCCCCGGGCAATTTCGATTCTAGCTGGCGGGAAGGCTTCTCAGGAAGATTAGTCACCCGAAGAAGGGGCGATTTGTCGCTGGGTGACTAAACCTACCCGAATCTTAGGGGCACATTTACTTAGCTCGAGTGAAGGAATAGAATAAAAAAAACTTCGAATTTCGAAGTTTTTTTTGGCTACTTCAACTCGAACGATTCGACCATTCGATAGCCACCTAAAACCTACCGAACCTCAATGTTAGCCTATGGGGAAGGTCCCCATAAGCTTTCCAAGCTTTATTTGGTCGAAGAAAAATCGTTCGATCGATGGATTAAAATCCTTCGAATCGTTCGATTCAAAGGATTTAATCGTTCCATCGAACAGTTTTTCTTTCGATCGAACGAATTGCGGTAAATCCTTCGACTTCGATATTCGAAGCCGAAGGATTTAACTTCGACAGTGGAATATCGAGGGTTAATTAACCCTCGATATTCGACCCTAAGTAAATCTGCCCCTTAGTGTGTGCCCTTACCCTTTTGAGCCAAGGTGAACATTTGAGGGCTCGGCACAAAAACCAAATGTCACACAAATCCTAATAAATGGCCAAACAGATCCTGGTGCAACAGACTTGAGAACCTGTTTGTAATTGCCTTGAACACCACTATATAGAAACACATTTGTGGAAAGCCCAGAGCCAAAGATTTTGTATTTCAGATGTATCCACAATATTCATCTTATTGAAACAAAGAGTTCAGAAATCAAACACTAGCAAATATCTGGCAAGAGACTGTGCACTGAACTGGTTTCATTTACATGATGTAATGTGAATCTCGTTTGTAGCCAATTCAGATGATATTTACCCATTCAAACCATATGAATTGTTGCAAAATTTACTCAAGACACAACTCATTACAAAGCCATCCAACATGTGATGAAATGCAGCTTCAGGAAACATTAATGTGGGGCAGCAATTCATCCTGGCAACAGACAAATTACAATGAGAAAAGTCTGGAAACTTACGTTTGCAGGAAGCTCGCTGTAGCGTGGTTTCTGAATAAGTATACGAATCCTAAGCAGCATAAAAAACTCCTTAACAGTAATGGTACCGTCTTGGAATTTCTAGACGAAAATAAAAATGGATCACAAAAGTGCCTAATAACACTAATGCCACACACTTCTTTTGTTTTATACATGTTAAAGTGATACCAAGTAGGGATGCATGGAATTCAGGATAAGGTTCGGGATTCAGACAGGATTCGGCCGAATCCTTGTGCCTTGCCGAAACAAATACAAACTTGCATATGGAAAGTAGGTGCGGGAAGTGAAATCACAAAACAAGGAAGTTAAAAAAAAAAAAAAGTTTCCACTTTTTCCTTTCTTTCACGGGGGATTTGGCCAAATCTATCACAAAGGATTAGTGGTGAGCACAACTTTCCCTTGTTTGTTATAGTTATACAGGAGCAGTGACCAGCTCCATGTTGTAGCTCCCACCCTTCCCAGCTATAGTCAGGTGATCCCACTGGTGTCTAAAAAAAGGGCAGCCAAGTTTGGGAGTTTTACTTTGAAATCAGCAAGTAAGTTGCAGGTAAAACCAAGTCCCTTTGTAAAATGTATAATGAAGCAATAGAATTCTTAATGAATCAGATAAAATTGAGCATAGGACTGGCCAGATATGGGATGAGTTTGACGTAGTTGGCCAGCTTAAATATATTGCAATATATGGACAAACAATCCCTGTTTTGTTTAAAGGGTAAGGCAATTTTCAGTAGCAGTATGCACAAAATGTCTCAATGTCTTAAATATATTGATAATGGGTTGAGTGCAGAGGACTCTTGTATTTGTGTGTATATATATATATATATATATATATATATATATATATATATATATATATATATATATATATATATATATATATATATATATATATATATATTGCAGAGGTAAAAAAAGAAAGGTTGTCTTGATTTCACTTGCGTTTTCATGTTGCATTCTTCACATACAGTTACGTTTTCCATTCCTTACCTCCCAAAGGCTTTGCTCACACCCCGTATCCCATGACAACTGTGACTCCATCTGACTGCACTGCTGGCCTGTAGAAAGAAGAGAAAACATAATAAAGAACTGTGCGATTTGTTTTGGTATTTAATATGTATTGGGCTGTGCAAACACATTGGTATTCAAAACTAAACATACATTTTAGGATTCATTTAACAAGACCGTACACAGTAACCCAGAGAAACCATTTCATTGGTCTGCTGCCTGTAAATATCTAAATAAAATCACTCATTGGTTGCTGTGGATAACCAAAGCTTTGCCGTTTGCTAAAATACATCCAGTATTTACCCATTTTGAAGTATCAGCATGTATATAGTTTTCTGGGGGTCAACTTACTTTTAGGGGCATTTTACAGCCTTGCAGCCTCAAGAATGTTACTAATCAGTGTGGTGCTTTGAAAATGCAATATCGTGCTGCTGTGAGTTTTTAATCTATCAACAATTTCTATTGGTACTGGTGAAAAGGGCAAAGAAAGCATTATTGCCAAATACCTCTATATGCACAAAATGCTGCACTTACGCAAAAGAAATGCGACAACTATCACTGAGTTAAAGCAACATACTACTGAAGGCAACAATTTTGTTTTTGTCCACAGACAATTTTGACCATTCGATATAAATCTGAACATGAAAATAAGGGTTTGGACTCGATCATGTGATTCTTTTGCACAGTATTGTATATTAAGCTGAACGTAAAAATGATCAGCACATGCATCCTTAATAAATAAAAGCAAAACATTTTTCAATGCAAACATATTAAAGGGGAAGTTTAGCTTTTAGTATGTTATAAGGGGACTAGTAAATGTTTCAACTGGTCTTCATTTTGTAGTTTTCAGTGAATAGCCCATCCCAATATGCCTCTTTTTGGCCTACAATGTTAAATTCTACCTGACTGCCTCCCTACTTATGGATAATTAAGCCAAAGTAACAGATAACATTCTAAGCAGTAATCAATGTGACCTCCTCTAGTATAACAATAAAGAGATGCATATGGGGGGGAAAATCACTTGATTATATTTTGCTTAATTAAGACCGTTGAGGTGGTTATGAAAGATATTAGGCATATGATACGCTTACTGCTGCTCAGCTCCATGGGCATCCCATCTCCTCGGGAGTCCTGAGAAGTTGCTCTGCTCTATGGTTTTTGTTAGGAGAGATGAAAGCTCACTTAAATGATATTCATCAGGGCTAGCGATCGTCGCTGAAGCCTAAAAGAAAGTACAAGGTTACTCAACACAAAATATTGACGTATACCACAGACCAAAAACAATATGAAGTTATAAGAATTTTAATCAAATTACAAAGAGACCAATTTTGACGCCTGGCAGTCCACAAAAGCTCCTGAAGTCTATTTCATTTTAGTTGCAGTAGAATGCATAAGATCTAGGCATGGATTTCACAATTATACTAGCAATATATTTGGTTATGCGCTACATTAATATCCTACAAAGTATTACAGAGAACTATTAACTGTAATGTACAAGGTACCTATATATTAAATCCTAACATTAAATATTCAGAATAGTGAACAGAAAGCTCACCTTGGATTTATCACGGTTCAGTAGGTCTTCAGTTCGTCCACGTTTCTCTCTTTGAAACTCAATGTTTTCTTCAGGCTCACGGTTCCACTTTTTTTCGTTTAGGCCATCTTGCAATCCGGGTATACCCTGTTCCACATTGCAATGGAGTGCCTCTTTTTCACACAACTCCTCCCAGGCACCTTCTGGTACTTCATAAGGAAATATCCCATCTTGGCCTTTGTCATCAGGGCTAAGAGGAAGAATATCTTCATCTATACACGGAGACGTGTTGCAGTTGGTCAGTGCTTTGAAAAGAGTCAACGAGTTTTGCTCTGGTTTTACATATGCTTCAGAGGCAGATGGTGACTTTTGTACATTGCATTTATTAAGACTTGCTTTTTGGGGTAACTTGGGCTGAAAGATTTTGACCGAAAACTTGTTTGGCAAACTTGTTTCTTTCAAAAAGGTTTCTCCGTCATCATCAGCAGCTTGAGAATTTTTGGTTTCTCATCAATGGACAACTTGGATTCAGATAATTCTGGATCTTCTAAAACCTGTTCTGTTTTTTTGGTTAAACCTTCAGAAGGTGCTTGCAATGCAGTGGAGAGATGGTCAACAAGGAAAGAAACTGGAGCAGTCTGGGAATCTGGAAAGGATTTAGAGTTCCGATTTAAACTTTTTATCTTTGACTGAATATCGGCAATACTTCTGCGTCTCATTTTATCTGCCTCTGAGAAATCCACTAAGTTACTGGACTTGAGCACTGTTCTTTCACATGATAAAGTATCTTGGTCTTCCTGCTCCAAATTCCTTGAACTTGTATTTTGTCCTTTGGGTTTACAGTGGACTAATGAACCTTGAGCAAGACCATCATTAGCATCATAACACTCGGCCATGGACATGGTCACACCTTCTTGATCAGCATTCATTCCCAGGATTGCCACAGAAAAATTTTGCTTTAGGTTACACTCATCTAAGTTAACTTCAGCGTCAGGTTTAGTTGCTAATTCTAAAACATTAGCCTTGGGAAAACAAGACCCTGTTTCAGGTTCTGGTAGCATAAACGATACCCTCTTTGATTTTGGTCTTGCTTTTTTTGTGGTTTTATGATCTACTGTATCTTTATATGGAAGGCAGACTTCATCTTTCAGAACAGGACCATAATTTTTTCCACAAACTTGTGTAATATGGTCCGTGTGTTCTACAGAAGAGACACTGGTGCAATTATTTGTATCACAACCAAAGCCTGCAGACTGATTTTCATTGATTTCAACAACTTGAGTTACCTGCTGATCAACACGAGTAGATTTATTTGCAACTTCACAGAAAACCTTTCCATTTGAATTTTTTTCAACCATATCTGGAACAAAAACTTTGGGGTTGCTGGTGGATAAAGAAATTACCAAACTCTCTGGGTTTTCAGCCATATAATTCTTATTGTCAGTAGCAACCGGGTTTTGTAGGTCTTCCATTTTGTTTTCTATTGCAACGGTGTTAGATCTTTTCATACCCATCTCATTGAGGTTACACAGAGTTTTATCTTCTCCAACACTGTATGTAGTTGATGCGCATATTATGTTGCCCATGTCCACTTTTGCGTCAGACATTACACACCCACTGTTCACAAGGGACTTCATGCTTTTCCCCATATAGGTTTCTGGTTCCATAGCTTGCTTACTTAAAGCAGTAGAAGGGCATTGGTTGTCCAGTTCAATTGCCACTGTATGAGATTTTGTTAATTCCACATCACCTTCATGCATGAAAACATTGACTGTTGTATGCTTGTTAAGAAAAGGCCTCTCTAAGTCTAAAATGTTCCCCTTTTTGGACTTAGAAAAGATATTAATTTCTTCCTGCTGGGCTACATCAAAAATGCCTTTTTCAAGTCTTGCAGAGGGAGACCGTGTAAAATCCATGTCATCACTAGAAAAAGCAACACTTTTGTACCCATTTGCCATTATTTGTCCTTGATGTCTGGAGGACAGATCATCTCCTTTTAAAATGTTTCTCCCATCAATAACCATGGTGTGGCTTTTAGAAAGATCCATATCATCTCCCAATGTTGAGAAAAAAATAGTTTTACATGCAGGGGCAGAACAGTGATCACGGTCTTTTTTAAATCTGTCTGCATTTGAATTTGAGGTTTTCTTATTCAGGGCAGATTTTTCAGTTACAGCAGTGTGAGACATAGCTATATCTGTGTCACCTCTGTCATATATCTGAAAAGCATTAGATGACCATCCATTTTCCCCACTCATTCTTGCCACTGTATAACCATGTAAAGGTTCATTTGTGAAACACGACTGTTGTGACGAAGGCAAATCTGGTTTTCTTGAGCCGAGTGATGTTTTACAGAGGCCATCTGAGCGATTGTCAATAAAAACTGTATTTGCCTTTGTAATATCCATGACATCTGCTTCAAATATTTCATTAACAAGGCTTTGTTTGTCAGTAGACTGATCACACACATCTAACAATGGGGTTTTCTGTTCAATAACCATTGTGTGGCTTTTTGTCATTTCCATATCCTCAGCAAACATAGTAAAAGTTTTATTCGCAAGCACAGATGGGTGCTTCAAGCCACCCAAAGTTCTCTTACTGCTCGGATTAGGAGTTTTGGTACCTTCATAAAGGCCTTTGCTTTCAATTGTCACGGTGTTCGACACTGTGAAGTCCATGTTATCTTGCTCGTATGAAAACACCATAGTCTTATTATTACACGCTGCCAAGGTAGTTCCTGTAGCTGGTGCATTTGAGTCAGTGATCAACAGACCAGTACCTGCGGTTGTCAACTCCATATTAGCATCTAAATGCACAGATTGATCATAAGCAATTTCAGGCCCCTTTAAACAAACACTTTGTCTTTTCATAAAACAATTTAACTGCCTCTTAGATTGTTCAGCTACAGGCATATTATCAATAAATACAGTGTCTGACCTTGCGATGTTCATGTCATCAAAACCAGTACCATTATTGCTTTTACGAACAGAATTTGATTCTTATTAATGACCATTGTGTGGCTTTTTGTGAGTTCCATGTCATCTTCCAAGATGACAGTACTTTTATTCACAGGTACAGAGGAGTATTCTAAACAATTCACATTTGGATGGAGTGTATTTGCCACCTCACAAATGCCTTTGCTTTCAATAGCTATAGTATGAGACGCTGTTAAGTCCATGTGTTCTTGCTCACAGGAAAACACTAGAGTCTTATCATGACAAGGCCCTAAGGATTTTCTTTGTACTGGGACATGTGTGTCATTAATAACTAGCCCAACATTTGCAGCTGTCATTTCCATAACACCTTCTAAATGTACCGTCTTATCAGAAAAGTAAGGTCTTCTCAATCCAGGCGCACAGAAAGGTCTACTTGCCCTTTACATATTTCTGTTTCTTTAATAAACTCTGTATTTGACTTTGTAATGTCATCATAATTACTTTCATTTACAGGATCTGACTGGTTGTAAAGCCCAACTGCTTGTTCATTGATGACCATAGTGTGGCTTTTGGTAAATTCCATATCATCTTCTACCATTTGGACAGTTTTATTCAGGGGTAATGGTGTTTGCTTAGAGTAATGGGCATATTTATTATTCACATCTGGATTACAGAGGCTTTTGCTTTCAATAGCTATGGTATGAGACAAGGTTAAATCCATGTTATCTTGCTCACATGAAAAAAACCAGTTTTATCTAACCCCACACTTTTCACTCTTGGTACATTTGCATCATTTATTAACAGTCCAATGTTGCCAGTAGTCATTTCCATGTCACCCTCTAGGTGTATGGTCTTATCATTAGCAAAGAAAGATCTCTTTGGCCCAGATGCACTTTTACATCTTAGAACAGAAGGTTTTGCTAGCTCCTTGGATATTTCAGGAATTTCATTGACAAATACTGTATTTGACTTTGTAATGTCCAGGTCATCAGAATTACCTTTATTTACGGTATCGGACTGGTTGTAAAGCCCAACTGGTTGTTCATTTATGACCATAGTGTGGCTTTTGGTAAGTTCCATATCATCTTCTACCGTGTGGACAGTTTTGTTCAGAGGTAATGGCGTTTGCTTAAAGGACAAGGAAAGGCAAAAAAATAAAATCCCATTTTTACTTTCTTTAATGAAAAAGAAACCTATCTCCAATATACTTTAATCAAAAAATGTGTACCGTTTTTATAAGAAACCTGACTGTGTGCAGTGAAATTCTGCCTTCATTTACTGCTGTGGATAGGAATTGTCAGACGGTCCCTAACTGCTGAGCATGGAAACAATCCTACTTATGAACAGCAGGGGGAGCCCCTGCCTTACTTACCAGCCATGCAGAATTCAAGCAGCTTTGTTTATGATGATCCCTAAGCAGCACAGACCACACAGAGCATGTGCAAGGTCAGGGTCAGGCAAAGATGTTTAACAAAGTTACAAGATGGTGACCCCCTGTGGCCAACTTTGAAAGCATAAATCATTTGTTTGATTAGGCTTATGGTGCAGTAAGTTCATGTTTATATTTAGTATACAAAATACAGCATTTCTAGCCTTATTCTATTTTAGACTTTCCTTGTAAGTAATGGCCAGATTTATTTTTCACATCTGGATTAAGCTCACAGAGGCCTTTGCTTTCAATAGCTATGGTATGAGACAAGGTTAAATCCATGTTATCTCGCTCACATGAAAATACAAAGTTTTATCTAACCCCACACTTTTCACTCTTGGTACATTTGCATAATTTATTATCAGTCCAATGTTGCCAGTAGTCATTTCCATGTCACCCTCTCGGTGTATGATCTTATCATTAGCAAAGCAAGATCTCTTTGGCCCAGGTGCACTTGCCTGTCTTAGAACAGAAGTTTTTGCTAGCCCCTTGGACATTTCAGGAATTTCATTGTTACATACTGTATTTGACTTTGTAATAATGTCATCTTTTCCAAAACCAGCCTCAGTATTAATTTTAACAGCAATGGATTGATTGCGAAGCTGATCTGGACATTTTGCACTAATAACCATTGTGTGGCTTTTGGTAAGCTCCATGTCATCTTCAACAATCACATCAGATTTTAACTGATATAAATCAAATTCCTGTGAAGTAGTTTTAGTAGTTTCCAGTTCTTCACTCAATAGCCACTGTGCGGGACTGTGTAAAGTCCATGTAGTCCTTACTGGGTGAAAACATAGACTTTTCTTCAGATAGGGGAACATTAACTGAGTGTATATGTGATCCAGGATTTGGCACACAGTCTGTGATAGCCTCACCTGTGCTTTTTCTATTACTAGCCAGCTTTAAACATCCATCAGTCCCAGAGACTTTGTTCCCCTTTATAAGAGCATGTGACTCTTTGAAGTCTTGTTCAGAAGAAAATGTAGAAACATTGTTTGTTATATGCATATTTAGAGCATTTTTGGAACCTTTGCACAGGTCTTTCCTATCAATAGTAACGGTATGTGACCTTGTCATGTCCATATCCTCCTCTTCACATGAAAATAAAATGGTCTTATCTCGAGCAGTAATACTAGTTTTCTCCTCCTCTCCTGGAAATATGTCCCTATCTTTGAAAGCACTTTTAGTGATGTCCATATTTTCCATGGCTCTTATTATTATGACCAGAAGGAAATGTACCAACTATACTTTTAAAATTTGTATTCAAGCCTCCCATTGGCATATCATCTTCCACTGCTTGCGTTGCCGAGACTTTAGTATCTGCATTATTTTTGCCAAAAAAGTGTGCCTTGTGATCCTGGTGATCAGAGGATATCTGGCAAGGTTGCTTTGCTTTTTGCCAGAGCTTTTCATTAACAACGTGGCCTTTTGTAAGTTCTGTGTCATCACTGGCCTTTGGAAATAAAACATGTTTGGAAAATGAAGATCGCCTTAAACCTGCAGGTTTTACCGTTTTATCCTTAGGAACATTTTCTGGTATTTTTGTAAGGTTAGGCTCTTGCAAAAACGTATCAATAGCAACAGTGTGCGATTTTGTAATCTCCATATCATCCTGGTCACACAAGAACAAGAGAGTTTTATCAGCTACAGCAGATGGTATACTTTTAGAAATGGAGACGGTGGTAATAAAATGTTGATCTTCTTTAAAATTAGATGATTTGTGCTGGTCAGATGAAAGGGTTGGTTTAGGCAAGAAACTAGACTTGCTAACATTCAAAGACTTTATTTTTGGTTCTGAACAGTTACTTCTACATATTTCATTTGAACTTTGCAATTCATAGCAGGAGTCTGTATTAAGCACATTAGCTGCACATTGTGTGAGGTCCATATCTTGGTTTGAGACAATGGTCTTATCATTCATGATAAAGAGATGGCTAGTTGGCACAACAGGTATAGATTTTCTGCGCACAGAGGTGTTTGGGTCCAATCCAAACATAATATGAGCTGTATTGCTAGTGTTTAAATCCATATCTTCATCATCAAGTGTCATGGTCTTTTCAACTGCTAAATGAAAAGGGGAGGAAGGATCTTGGTTTTGCCTAGGTATTGACTTACTGAAATAAGTTGAATCACTGATGCCATTAATATTGCCCACTGCAACTGGCAAAGAGGTAGATGTAGGTGCACATGAGCTCTCCATACTTTTTCCATCAATAGCTACTGTATGGCTTTTTGTGAGATCCATGCGGTCATCTGGAGAAACAAATTTATGTTTAGTAACCAAAAGGTTTTTCTTTTGCCAAAAAGAGTACCCTGCTGTAGTATTGGTGTTTATTGCAACAGTGTGATTCTGTGTAAACTCCATTTAATTTGAATCTGTAAAAACAACAGTCTTATCAGCAGGGTAAACACCCATTCCTTTAGTCGGTGCCTGAGGATTCCCGCTGGTTTTGCGGAGTACATTATCTAAGCAAATGCTATGACTTTGTGTTATATCCATGTCATCTTCAAAAAGGACTGTTTGGATTTTGGATACAGATTGCAATTTATTTAATTGAAAGCCATCTTGCAAATGGTCATGACTTGAAGGAGCTGTAGAAATGCTTACGGTGTTTTGTTCAAAATTATTTGGAAATTCCTCTGTTGTCAATGGAAGAAAAGCAGTAATATTGGTTGTATGGCATTTTGTCATATCGAGTCCACCATCATGTTCAGTAAAAACCAGAGTATGATTTTTCTTTTCTGTCTGCCTTTGAGTAAATGTAGAAAATAGGTCACTGCCAGGGAGAGAGTTTTCTTTAGAAATCCTAAAGGGAAACAAGTTTTCTTTGTCACTTTCCTGAAAAGGATGAACAGTCTGTTTTTCAGTGTTTAAACCAGTCAAGAAGTCCTTAAAATTCATCTTTGGCTGGACTGCAGATTCTGTCGATGAATGAAAATCTATGCTCGTTGAAGGTTTTAACTTGATGTTCTGGTAGGAGTCCTCACCCTGGGATTTCAAACTTGCTAAAAATGAATTAACATCAATTTTGTTCGTATTCTCTTCAAGGAAAGCATCGATGTGTATGGTGTTGCTAGCGGTCATTTCCATATCATTATCACAGGAGAAGAAAAAGGTCTTCTCGTTATCCACACAGTCCAACTATAAAATAAAAAGTACATGTTAAATGAAAGCCTTATGTAAAATATTCTAAACTCATGAACAAAAATTAAGCAGAAAGCAACCACAGGGAAAAAAACGTTACATTTTATATGTATAGTTTTGTCATTATATTAGTATAGAAGAACTAAATGCTAAAAATAAATATGGGTAGAAATGCTGTATTTTATATATTGAACTTACTGCACAAGACTAAAGGTTCAGAATCTTTATATCCGTAATGATCCAGGCCTTCAATGGCCAGGCTCACCATCTTAGACATGCATGCTGAAAAGCTAAGCTTAGGGGTGACATATAATCAAGCACAAAGTGAGGTTTGACTGATTATATAAGAGGGCTATTGATGGAAATGAACACAAAATTAAAAAAAAAAAAAAGCAAACTTCACAGTAGTACCTCTGATTGGGGAGCTGAAATTTGTATACGGCCATGAAGCAGTGTATCC
Organism: Xenopus laevis; assembly: GCF_017654675.1. NCBI lineage: Eukaryota > Metazoa > Chordata > Amphibia > Anura > Pipidae > Xenopus > Xenopus laevis. The sequence continues at coordinate 108,250,830 of NC_054385.1, read as the reverse complement.
ATTCCTACAAATAAAAAAACAAATGGTTTTTGATTATGTCATGCTGTTAAATGTGCTGGTCTCCAAAACTGCGGAACACAGTGCTTTGAGCTCCAGGTTTACTTTTTGCTTAAATACATGAATAATTGCTTCTCTAGGCATATTCATTTATAGCATCGCACCGTTGCTGCTCTAGGCATATTCATTTAGAGCCTCACACAAGCACAGGGGCAAAAAAACAACAAAAAAAACCCTCAGTGGTCAGTGACTCGAGATTAACACAATAGCAAGACCCCCCCATAACTAAAATGCAAGAACTCACAAGTTTCTCTGACCAAATAAACTGCTTGTGAATTTCATTCCCTGTTCCTGGTCTACAGAAGCCTCAACCTTTACAGATTTCATCCTCGTAATTTCAGACAGATACCTTAGCAGTTTTGCAGCACTGAATCCAAATTCCTGAAGAGAGGGACGGGGATAATTTTGTAATTATAAACTTTATGTTTATGTTTTTGTTTTCAGCTGAGAAAGCATTCCTACCACCGCAGGAGGTCAAAAAGCTAGTAAAGATAACCTACTTAGGGAAAAACCACATGGTCCCTTGCCTTTTATGTTATAAATCAACAGAAACAATAACATAATACAGGTATGGGACCTGCTGTTTTTGTCGTGAATTACTCCCCTATGGGACCGGTTATGCAGAATGCTGGGGACCTGGGGTTTTCCAGATAATGGATCTTTCTGTAATTTGGATCTTCGTACCTTAAAAGATAAGTAAACCTTAAAAATAAGTGAATGTAAAATTGACGAGGGGGCTATTCTAAGAACTTTTGCAATGTACATTCATTATTTATTTATTTATTTAATCCTAAGATATTTAAGGATACATTTACTGTTAACATGAATAAATTTTGTTACAACAGCACAGGTGGCTAGTCATTTTCCGACTAAGTCTGACCACCAAGTAGTCAAAGAAGTTGTCAGGAGAAAGAAAGAGGCTGCTCTGATGTTCTTCTACTTAAGGGGAAAAAAAGAAGTCTTTCTCAAATCTTTCCTAACCAGAAGAACATCAAAGAAGCCTCTGACAACTTCCTTGACTACTTGGTGGTCAGACTGGGCGGAAAATGACCAGCAAGTGGCGCTGTTGTAACAAATTTCATTAATGTTAATAGTAAATGTATCCTTAAATATCTTGGAATTAAAAAAATAAATAAATAATGAATTGCAAAAGTTCTTAGAATAGCCCCCTCTTCAATTTTACATTCACTTATTTTTAAGGTTTACTTATCCTATAAGTCTAGTAGAAAATCATGTAAACATTAAATAAATCCAATAGGCTGTTTTTTTTTTGTTTAATAAAAATTCATTATATCTTAGTTTGTATCAAGTACAAGGTACTGAAAAAGGAAACCATTTTTAAAATTTGGATTATTTGCATAAAATGGAGTCTATGGGAGACTGGTATTCTGTAATTCTGAACTTTCTGAATAACGGATCCCAACCTGTATAGTGATATTTGCAATATTAACGCTGATTTTATTAATCAAGTTTAAACTTGGTGTGGGCTTAGTTCAGCAACTGGATACAGGAGCATTACCCCTCTGTGCAGATACAACCTAGGGGCAAGCTTTTTAAGGGGTTAGATCTTCAATCTTTTATGCAATGTTTTTTCCATATGTAGGATGGTTTCCAGAAGACAGCCCAGTACAAATTCATTGGTATACAGAAATAAAAAGCTGGAGAGCAGCTCACCATTGTGTGAACACTGTGGATGAGAGATGGACTAGCAGAGGCTACAGTCTCACTTGACTAGATATAAAAGAATGGCGCTCCTTATAAAGAGCACTTTCATTCCATAGCAATCACAGAGCTTTGATGTAGCACATATGTGCAATAATGTTACTGCTAACATCCCATGAAAACTGTATGCAAACAGACCAAGGATGCATTTGCACATAATTCAGTGTCTACAGTCCGCAAACACAAAACATAACAGCATTGTACTATGTAAAAACATTACGCTGCAACATAACGGTGCTATACAAAAGGATTTTTTATTTATTAAGAACATGAAATTTACAGAAGCACAAATGTCAGCCTTGCAGGCTTAAAGGAATTGTTCAGTGTAAATATAAAATCTGGGTAAATAGATAGGCTGTGCAAAATAAAAATGTTTCTAATATAGTTAGTTAGCCAAAAATGTCATCTATAAAAGCTGGATTGACTGGATGTGTAACATAATAGCCAGAATACTACTTCCTGCTTTGCAGCTCTTTAGGTTTCCACTGATTGGTTTCCAGGTAGTAACCAATCAGAGACTTTAGGAAGGGCCACATGGGTCATAACGTTTTGCTTTTGAAACTGAGCTGAATCTGGAGGATCAATTGCAAACTCACTGAACAGTTATGTCCCATATAGCCCCCCATGAGGGGGGGTTCGAGAACTGAAACTCAGGAAGTAGTGTTCTGTTCGACATCCCGTCACTCCAGCCTTTATAGATTACTATATTCTAATACTAACTATATTAGAAACATTTTTTATTTTACACAGCCTATTTACCCAGTTTTTATTTTTACACTGAACTGTTCCTTTAAATCAAGCTCTTGTAATGATTTTATATTACCTTACTCCATAGATAAGATCGTTCAATTTGAGGTCTATTTATTGAGATCATTACCATGCAGCAAACAGGGTTGGCATTATAGAGAGGACACTATTTACTTTCCAGACATTCTCTTTCCTACAAATTGTAAAAAAATGCAGGCGGAAGCTGCTCTATTAGAGCAGCAGTGTCAACAGTAATGCCAGTAATTGCAGAAACTCACCAGTGATCTGGCACCTAGATTCCACCCCATCTTCATTTCTGCAAATTTTAAATTTAAAAAAAAATGTATTAAACAAGTTATAAAAAATTCTTTGAAACACTCATTCCCATTTACACTCCACATTAAAGACGAACTATTGCATTTATGGGGAAAAAAACCAAAACACATATTTACCTTATTGCAAACAACACAACCATGGTGCCCGTCATTGTGCTTTACAAATTACTTACTCCTGCTGGAATGAGCAAATTTGGAGATGGTAAGAACTAAGAGTTAAAATAAAAAGAAAACCCTGTGGGAGGCAGGATGGGGACAGTTTGTGTTGCTCCAGGTGGGTGGGATTTTACCTTCGTAGTAACCGACTACTGTTGTCATAGTTGTTGTCAAAGGGATTGGGCTGCAGCACGAAAGTAATTGTTAGTGATGGTCTCTGTATACCATCACAAGGAAGATAACTAACCCTGCTTGTTTCATAGAGGTGAAAGGCCGATAGGGTCCCTCTATATTACAATCAATCCCCAACAAGTAAACTATTTAGTGCTTAAAGAGGTTGTTCACCTTTGAATTAGTATTATGTAAATCCTGATACAATTTGCAATTGGTTTTCATTTTTAATTATTTAAGGTTTTTGATTTATTTAGCTTTTAATTCAGCAGCTCTTCAATTTTAATTTTTTAAGCAATCGGGTTGCTAGGGGACAAATTACCCTAGCAACCATTTATTGAGTTGATTTAGAGACTGGAATATGAATAGGTGAGGACCTTACTAGAAAGAGGAGTAATAAAAAGTAGCAATAACAATATGTATGTAGCCTTGCAGAGCATGTGTTTTTTAGGTGGGGTCAGCGACACCCATTTTGAAAGCTGGAAAGAGTCAGAAGAAATGGCAAATAATTAGAAAACTATAAAAAATAAATAATGAAGACCAACTGAAAAGTTGCTTGGAATTGGTGATTCTATAACATACTAAAAGTTAACAGAGGTGAACCACCCCTTTAAATTCTTCTCCATTGCACATTTAGCTGGTTTTCAGGGTCTAAATAACATTAGCAACCATACACCGATTTTAATAAGAGACTGGAATATGAATAGGAGAGACACTGAATAGAAAAAGGAGTAACAAAATGTAGCATTAACAATACGTGTAGCTTTACAGAGCATTTGTTTTTTAGATGGGGTCAGTGAGCCCCATTTGAAAGCTGGAAAGAAGAAGGAAGGAAAATAAACTAAAAAAAATGATAATGAAGTTGCTTAGAATTGGGCATTCTATAACATGCTAAATGTTAACTTAAAGGTGAACCATCCCTTTAAAGTTAGTGTCTCTAATCCAGCAAAAAGGGGAGAATGGACTGCAAAGCAGGAAAATCAGCTGAAAACAAAGCAATTATCTTGTCAGCTTTGCAAATGGGGAAACAGGAATATCAGTGCAGGTATAGGATGAGTTATAAGGAAACCAGTTATCCAGAAAGCTCAGAATTATGAGAAAGAGGTCTTGCATAGCCTTTACTTGTTCCCAACTAATATATAATTAATCCTTATTGAAGGCAAAGCAATCCTATTGGGTTTATTTCATGATAGTAATAGTAAACAAAGTGCGGTGATCCAAATTACAAGAAGACTCCATATCTGGAAAACCCCAGGTCCTTAACATTCTGAATAATAGATCTTATACCTGTACAATATACAGAACCGCATGTGTTCAATATAAGGCCCAGATCTTACAATCTGTGGGTTTGTGAGTGTATGTGGCCAAATATGCATGAACTATTTAAGCAGAAATGATAAGGGATCTAAACTTAGAAAATGAACAGATATTAAAACTTATTCAGTGTGTTTCTTGGAGCACCTCTGCAATGTACATTCATTTTCTATGAATGAATTTGTAGTCTTACAAATCATTTGTTTTTTTAGATGGGGTCAGTGAAAGCTGGAAAGAGTCAGAAGCAGTTTGGTATTACAAGTCTAAATTGCAAGTGTCTCAGACTTTTAGCTTAATTGAAAATTAACACAATGATAGAGTTCACTGAATCCAGGAATTGCATAGAAAGGACACCGACAGTTAGGGTCAGGCCACACGAGCAGATTTGGGGTGATTAGTCGCCCCAGTGACAAATTCCCTCTTTTTCGTGGCGACAATCTCCCCGAACTGCCTTCCCCCTGCCCTTCGCCGGCTAAAATGAAAATCGCCTGCAGCAATGCACACCCGGCGCTTTGTTTTCCAAAGTAGCCCAAAGTTTCCTTGTGAGGCAACTTTGGAAAACGAAGCGCCGTATGTGCATTGCCGCAAGCGATTTTCATTTTAGCCTGCGGAGGGCAGCTCGGGCAGATTGTCGCCCCGAAGAAGAGGCGATTTGTCGTTGGGGCGACTAATCTCCCCGAATCTGCTCATGTGGCCTGATCCTTAGGGTTGTTCACATTTGGCCTTCAAATAGAGATAATGATGCTAATGCCTGCACAGCAGTATAAAGCAGTCAAACTGCTGTCTCATAAACCATTAAAAATACAAAATGAATGTACCCTATAAATAATAATGTGAAGATAGGTATTTAGAAGATAGAGTGAGTAGAGATCTATTCAAATGGTCAACTTACTCATTCCCTGTCACAGTAACTTGCCCTGTAGTAAAATGGATAACACAAAGTTAATTGATTGTAACAAACGATACAGACCAACAAAAAGTTTATATAGTATAGTATATTTAGTATACGATGCCAATGCTAACACAGAAATAGTCATCTATTTACATCTATTTTTCCAATATTACTCAAAACACAAAAGTTTAACTTTACAAGACACTGTGCATTAAACGGGTTGTTCGCCTTTAACTTTACTTTTAGTGTGATGTAGAGAGCGATATTCTGAGATAATTTGCAATTTGTTTTCACTTTTTATTATTGAAGGTTTTTGATTTAGCTTTTTATTTAGCAGCTTTTCAATTTGCATTGTAAGCAATCTGCTAACTAGGGCCCAAATTATATAGTTACATAGTAAGTAAGTAGCCAGTTTCCTATCCATGTGCAAACAACTTCATTAAGCCCAACAGACCTTAGTTTAGAATGTAATAGTTTGTGGGGCACAGTATCAAACGCTTTGGCAAAATCCAAATAGATCACATCTACTGCCCCCCCCCCACTGTCCAGCATCTTACTTACCACATCATAAAAAGCAATCAAATTTGTCTGACATGACATATCCTTCATAAAGCCATGCTGCTCATAATGGCATTCACTAGGACAAAATTTTGAATGTGATCCCTTAACAAACCTTCAAATAATTTGCCCACCACAGATGTCAAGCTCACTTGCCTATAATTGCCAGGCTGAGATCGTAATCCCTTTTTAAATATTGGAATAACATCAGCTTTTCTCCAATCCATAGGCACCATACCAGATGAAAGTGAATCTGAGAAAATCAGAAATAGTGGCTGGTCTAAAACTGAACTAAGCTGGCCATCAGGCCCTGGAGCCCTGTTTACATTAATTTTTATTAAAGCTTATGAATCATATCCAGCCACTGATTAGATTGAGCTGAGCCATTAGTGCAGCTATAAAGTGAGCCTGGGAACTCAGACTCCTCTATTGTATACACTGAAGAAAAGAACTGATTTAACAAATTTGCCTTTTCTGTATTTGTTACAACCATACTGGTACCATTATTTAATGGAGCAACACTCTCAACCTGCATCTTTTTACTATTAATATATTTAAAAAACTGTTTAGGGTTAGTTTTCACCTCCATCGCAATTAACTCTTCATTTCCTTTCTTTGCCTTCCGGATTGCTGATTTACAACATTTATTGCAGTGTTTATATTCATTAAATGCAGCTTCTGTCCCAACAGATTTGTAGTTTTTAAATGCCTCTCTTCTTTCCTGTTAACTTCTTTACTTCTGTATTAAGCCACATAGGATGATTCTTAGAGCTTCTACATTTACTTCTTAAGGGAATAAATTGAGAACAGTAATGATTTAATATCATTTTAAATGACAACCATTTCTGTTCTGTGTTTTGAGCTGAAAACTTAATGCTCCAATCAATACTCTGTAGGGCAGCCCTCAAGGCACTAAAATTAGCTTTTCCAAAATTCATGGTTTTTGTTGCCCCAGTATATATTTGTTTTTTGCACCAGACATTAAATGATATAACATTATGGTCACTATTACCCAGGGGTTCAATGACTTGCACATTTGCGATAAGTTCTGGGTCATTTGAGATCACTAAATCCAGAATAGCATTTTTTCTGGTAGGCTCCTCAACAACCTGTGCCATAAAATGGTCATGCAACAAGTTTATAAATTTGTTCCCATTAACTGATCTGGCAGTACTGTTGCTCTAGTCAATATCTGGGTAATTAAAATCTCCCATTATCATTACTTTACCCACACTAGCAGCCTTTTCTATTTGCATGAGGAGCTTCGCCGCCTCCTCCTCCTCACTTACATTAGGGGGTCTCTAGCATAAGCCTACAATTAATTTGATGGACTTTTTACAACTGGTAAACTCCACCCATAAGACTTCTACCCCCTCATTTAACATAACCTCCTCCTTTATATAAGCTTTTAAATCCTGCCTAACAAACAGACATACCCCTCCTCCTTTACTATAACCTCTGTCCCATCCGAAACAAAGTATAGCCACTGATATCTACTGCTCAGTCATGCGACTCATTCAGCCATGTTTCGGCCACACCAATCACATCATATTTTCTCTCCAGCACCAGCACCTCCAGCTCTCCCATTTTACCAGTCAGACTCCTTGCATTTGCAAACATACATTTAATACTGGTACCATATTGAACATATGACATGTGGTCCTCTCTAAGCCTAACAACCCTGCATTAATTTTAATAAGAGACTGGAATATGAATAGGAGAGAGTCTGAATAGAAGGATCAGTAATAAAAAGTAGCAATAATAAAAGTAGCCTTACAGAGGATTTGTTTTTTTAGAAGGGGACAGCGATGCCCATTTGAAAGCTGCAAAGAATCAGAAGAAAAAGACTAACTATAAAAAAATAGATAATGAAAACCAATTGAAAAGTTACTTAGAATTGGTCGTTCTAAAACATAATAAACGTTAGCTTAAAGGTGAACCACCCCTTTAACCTACAAATTCATACTCTCCTTTCCTCTCTAATTCCTGTCCCTATAGCCCATATTCCTTACTACCATTTTCATCAGCAGCTCCTTGGGATTCTGGTGCAAAAACCCTACAAGACATGGAAAGACAGTACAGTAATATTAGGTATGTTCTTTCCCTGTAGGTAAAGAAAGGGAAAATAAACAGAAGTTGAACTATTATGAGACGGACGTTGGAAGTGATGTTTGGTATTAAATTTGTATAAAAGCCTAGATTTGTGGGTGCACCAATGCCTCGGGCCATTATTCCTTAATAAACACACAGAGTGACTGGCTGAGCTATTGATCTCCCAGAATGGATGTGTGTATCATCACCCATAATCAGCAGAAGACAACATGACCTATAGGCAACTTTTTAATATATATTAATATTTTGAAGAATATTTTTTTTAGTGTCAGTATCACTGTAAATCAAAGACAAAACATACAAATGATAGATCATCATTACAGTAGGTGAAATATTTGATAAAATATAAACCCCTACATAAAGAAGTCTGCTCAAAATGCTTTCCTGAGTACTATAATAGGACATCTCAAGGGGAAAATGCTTTAATGTTCTTAGTGGGAAAATGTTCCATCAAACTGAAAATTGGCCACAAAGTGGGCAGCAAATACAGGCGGTAATTGGTTTCGATTTTGTACAATGGCTTTAAATGTCACAATCCAAGTGTCTACATCCTCTTACCTCTTTGTCCCACTGAACACCAAAATAACGGGATCCTCTGCAATATTTGTCTGGAGGAGGCCAGAATCAGAATAAACAAAATAAACAGACACAGTCACTACACAAAGAAGTCTGCTCAAAATGCTTTCCTGAGTACTATAAAAAAAAACATCTCAAGGGGGAAAATGCTTTAATGTTCTTATTGGGTAAATGTTCCATTAAACTGAAAATTGGCCACAAAGTGGGCAGCAAATACAGGAGGTAATTGGTTTCGATTTTGTACAATGGCTTTAAATGTCACAATCCAAGTGTCTACATCCTGTTACCTCTTTGTCCCACTGAACACCAAAATAACGGGATCCTCTGCAATGTTTGTCTGGAGGAGGCCAGAATCAGAATAAACAAAATAAACAGACACAGTCACTGGTTACTATTTTTGCTTACTGTAAGGAGAGGAGTGGTTGTGTATTTCTCCATTTCACATTTATCGTTGTTAACAGCAGATACTGGTATTTAGACACACACAATAAAAATGCACCTTATGTTCTCAGCAAAGCTAACTCTGCGACTTTTTCTTCGCTTTTCAATGGTTGAGTCCTACAAGAAGGAAAACAATGGTTAGGGTTAGTGTCACAGAATCAAGCAACAGCTATAGATAATTTGTTTTGAAAAATGTTATTAAGGGGTTGGTTCACCTTTATATAAACTTTTAGAATGTTACATAATGTCCTAGCAATTTGCAATTAGTCTTTATTAGTTCTAGATTGAGTTTACCTCATTCATCCTTTCAAATGGGGTTCACGGACACCAGCAGCCAAAAACTATTGCTCTGCGAGGCAACTTTACTTATCATCCTATTCAGTGTATTACAGTCCAATTCAAAACACTGCCTAGAAAAAAAAAATACCCTAGCAACCAGATAGCTGCTGAAATTCCAAACTAGAGAACTGTTGAACAAAAAGCTAAATAGCTGATTTTTTTTTTAAATGTAGACCAACTGCAAACTGTCTCAGTATTTCACTGCCTACGTCATACTAAAAATGTAATTCTAAGTTTAACTTTAAATGATGTTTCACCGCATGCACCTACATAACATACAAGACCTCATCAATTATGGTTAGTTTGATGTCAGGATGTGCAGAATAATATTTGAATAAGAAATTAAAATATAAATGCTTACATCTCATTTAGTGCACTAGTCCAGTGTTCTTTTTAGACTGCCAACTGGATTAAAAGTGCAAGTCTCTTTTATTAGCAAAAATACATTGGAGATGCAATATGTAAGAAAATAATTCCCATCTGACCCTACACAGACTGACAGGCACCAGAACTGACCAGTAGTAGAAGTGTATGATACACAAGCACCCCTAGCCTGGCAGTTATAACACTGTGTATTTGTCTCTTTCTCTCACCATGTTCCTTCAAGCTGCTATCAGTCCCTGAACACGCATCTAGTCACGTGACACTTTCCCGCCCCTCAGCTCCAGACCCAGGAAGGAAACAGGATTTCCCTTCTCACTGCAGGTGGGAGGAGCCCAGAGAAGGCTGAAAAAAAAAACCAGGCCTGTTATATTGCAATCTGAGTTTCTGGGTGAAGCTTACTTTGAAATAGATCTTTATTGGGCTCAGGAGAAGTTAATTAAAACCTTATTCCACATATCAACGTTTCTGAACAAATATATGTAACTTTGGGGTGACTAAGCATATTCAGTTGTACATTCAGGTGGTCAGATTTACTGTGACTGTTTTTCTGTATCAGTGCAGCTTTGGTGTAACAAGACAGATTGTAATGAGGTGCAAAAGAAGCCGGGACCCTGCTAGGTATGTCTGATTAAATTAAATAGGACTTTGGCTGGTGTCTCTGATGTGCATGGAACCACAGACAAATAGGTGTTCAATATCAACATCAGCCCAGAATATTACCAATCTGTAGTGTTAGAATAGTCCTCTGCCTAGTCACAAATAGACAGTGCACCAGGCCTTAAAGGAATTGTTCGGTATAAAAATAAAATCTAGGTAAATATATAAAAATGTAAATAAAAAAATGTTTCTAATATAGTTAGTTAGCCAAAAATGTAATGTATAAAGGCTGGATGTGCAACATAAAAGCCAGAACACTACTTCCTGCTTTGCAGCTCTCTTGGTTTCCACTGATTGGTTACCAGGCAGTAATCGATCAGTGACTTGAGCGGGGAGGCACATGGGTCATAACTGTTGCTTTTGAATCTGAGCTGAATGCTGAGGATCAATTGCAAACACACTGAACAGTTATGTCCCGTGTGGCCCCCCTTAAAGTCCCTGACTAACTCAGAGTTAGAGCTGAAAAGCAGGAAGTAGTGTTCTGACTATTTTGTTAGACATCCAGTCACTCCAGCCTTTATACATTACATTTTTGGCTAATTAACTGTATTAGAAAGACGTTTATTTTGCACAGCCTATTTACTCTATTTTTATTTTTGCACCGAACTGTTCCTTTAACCACATTTCCATGATACAAAACATGTCCAGTAACCATTATAGTAAGTAGCAGGTATAAATGTGGGTGATACTGAGCATTTTGTTCCCTGTCTCCTGCCATTTCCCTTAAGTGCAGGCACTCTGCATCATGGGCTTCTGCTAATATTTTCTAACAGTATATTCCCTTGATTTCAAGTATAGTGGCACCTTCCTCTATCTTCTAGAGGACTCTATTCCCACAAGGCAGGTTTATTTGGGTAATGGATTGCTTGTGGGTCAGCCTGTGCAAGATGCTACTCCTGAATCACATGTATGCCTGCCAAATTGCATCTTTCAGGCAGCAGTGCAAGTATTAGGATTCGCCTCACAGGGTACTAAGACTACCAAAATGTATTTGTAGGACTAGCCTGAAGTGATTAAGTGTAGTTTTAAAGGAACAGTAACATCAAAGCTGCTGTGTAGCAATGGGGGCAGCCATTCAAATGAGAAGATGCTCAGGTTACATAGCAGATAATGTTATCGGTTATCCACTATTTATCCTGTGCCATATGAACTATAGTAGTGTTTCTGAAACAAAACACCAGCGTTACCAGTGCAGGGCAACAGTATATGATATTTTCATTACTTTAAAGTACTTTAATTTCTTAGTGTTACTGTTCCTTTAAGAACACTTACTCTATACATGAAGACATACCTGATAAAGAACATTTCCAAGATCTCTCAGAGGGCTCCGTGGTACTTTTAAAATCTATAAGAAATACACAGTATTAAGAGCAATGTGATAAAAATGGCTATGCTTCTGTTTATTATAGATCTATATATTATTAATGGATGGGTTCTACACATCTGACCCAAAGTCAGATAGACCATATATGTTCCACTTGAAAATGCAATTAAGTCAGTTCCAATCACCCAGTTTTGGTAAATATTGGTGCACGTACCGTCAGTGGTCCACCATCTACTTGTATTCAGTTAGAATAAAATTCTTCATACAGCACCAAGTAGTTAAAGGTTAAAAATGCCTTTATTGGGTTTACATGGCAGAACCTGGTTAACAACGTTTCAGGCCCCTTTCGGCCTTTTGTCAAGCATATGTGTTCCATACCAAAAAGGTGTATGCTCATAGTGTAAGGAACCTTACACTAAGCAGGAAATATAAGGTATAAAATTGGCATATAGGAGCAAATTTACTAAAGGGCGAAGTGACTAATGCGGGCGAAAATTCGCCAGCGTGACGTCATTTTGGAACTTCGCCAATTAACTAACGGTCCCTGGTGTAACTTTGCTAGCGAAGGAGACAGACTCTAGCTGGTACTTCGCACCCTTACGCCAGGCGAATTTGCACTCTGACGAATGGACGTAATTATGCAAATTCACTAAGATGCTGATTTTACTGAACGTTACCTCTTGCGCCAGACTTGGCTTTGCCACCTCAGACCAGGCGAAGTGCAATAGAGTAAATAGGAGTTCCTCAAAAAATAGTTGAAAATTTTTCCAAGTCCCAAAAAACGCTGGCGTCTTTTCCTTTTTTCAGGGTGATAGGCTGCAAAAGAGCGTAAATTCCCCCCCCCCCAACATTTCCTAACATATGGCACATAAACTATACACTGGGCTCATGTGTAGGGCAATATAACAACTTTATTTTATTAAGGTTCCCTGGGCTTGTGTAGTGTAATGTATTGGCTGCAACATATACGTCCATTGAACGTTAACTTCCCGCCATATGCAAATTAGGCAATGATAACGTAACTTCGCTTCGCTTGGCGCAGTAACGCTAGCGCAACTTCACCAGCGCCCTGGACGCAACCTCGGATTTTAGTGAATTAGCGTTGTCCTGGCGAATCTACCCCAAAGTGTTGCGCTATGAGCGAAGCCGTCGCTAACGAATTTTCGGAGGTTAGTGAATTTGCCCCATAGAGTGCATCTTATAGACCAAGTTCCAGCTAACTAGACTGAATAAATGTCTTTTATAAGGCTTTAGGTTGTATGTTCATGGGGCTGATGTACCCATATTCAGGTGTGGGCAGCGAATCTTTAAAATGAGGCGAGTTGGCAAGATTGTAGTCAAAATACAGTCCATTAGCAGTCTGTTCTTCACATCTAAAAGGTGCCCTAGTCGCCTACAAGAACACACCTCACCTGAATAGTTGGAAAATATGCCCCTGCTTATAACCCGTTCAGGGCTGGGCCAAGCCTGCCGGGCATCCTAGGCAACCCAGCCAGCCACTAGGTCTAGGGTAAGTGATGGAAGAGGTACGTGCCCAGCAACTGATATGCACCCTAGGTATGTGCCTTTTCTGCCTACCACTAGTTCCAGTCCTGAAACACTTAATATGTTAAGTGATTAGAGATGCACTGAATCCAGGATTCAATTTGGGATTCATATTTTTTCAGCAGGATTTGCGGAATCAAAGCACCTGGCTGAAACAAATTGGAATCCTTAAAATCACGTGACTTTTCGTTACACAAAAAAGAAAAAAAATAGGCTTCAAATTCGGGCAAATCTTTCACGAGGCCGAATCCCCAAACAGAGGATTCCATGAGTCCCAATAGGCGAGATTTACAGCAGTATTTTTGAAAAACAGTAGTCCAGTAAACATCTGTGTCTCCAAAGATGCCCCAGTAGCTCCCCATCTTTCTGCTGATTCACTGCACATTCTCTGTGCTGCTGTCACTTACTGAGCTCAGGGACCCACTCACAATATACAATACAGATAGAAATGTCACAATACAAGGCTGATAAGTAATTAATACAGATAATTTCTACATGGCAGCACAGAAATCAGCACAATTAACATCAGAATGTAATAATCAGCCTTGTTGCATCAGTTTATATCACAGTCCAACCTCATATTCTGCTTGATAATTTGTGACGACCACTAAACTGAGCTTCTCAACAGCTGCTCAGAGCCCACTGAGCATGTGAGTGTCACAGACACTTTCCAAGATGGTGACCCCCTGTGACAAGTTTGGAGTCCCGGACCATTGCTGCTATTGAGAAGCTTAAACTTTAGGCGGGTGCAATAAGTTCAGTATATAAAATATGGCATTTTTATCCATTAATTTTTAGGGTTTAGTTCTCCTTTAATTATCAACATTTTATTTGATTTTGAAGGGGGAATTCACCTCCAAACTGAACAAAAAAAGTAAATTCAGAGACTACAACACATACAAAATCAAAACAAAGTACAGATTGCCTCAGGTTTCTAGAGTTACTAGAAGATGCTAAAAGTTCAGTTTACAGAAAACTACCCTCTTTAAATCAGTTGCCGTCATGAATTATTTTGAATACAAAAGAGTGACCAAAATTTGTACTTACAGAGGAAAGTCGTCTCCTGTGACTGCGCTCTGTCACATCACTAGTAAGTTGGGAAAAAAGTTCAGAGGGAAGAGGAGGATTAGAGGGAAAATAAAATTACAATGAATTACAGTTTTCTAAACAAATCAGCCATCATTCTGTTTGTTACTAAAGAGATCAGGGAAAGGGGAAGTGTGTATTGTATCGCACAAAGTCGGAGACAACTAAAGGTTTTTTTCATTAACTTTAATCATAAACTGATTTTCATGGCAACATATAATTACTCCCCAGCACCAAACAGTCTATAAAAAGTGCTGCTTTATCACATTAGTTGCACCAATTTCTTATATTTATAAAATGTAAATGTTCTTTGGTGTCGTTCGGATTGCCTCAGCCAAACTTTTTTATCTGTCCGCTTTCAGGGCAGGGGAGTGGATGGTTTGCTTTCCTCCAGCTGCGTTTTGCATGGCTCTGCCTTCATCTGCTCCTTCATGTAGACCCATTGACAGGCATGGAGTCGGCCTGTGTGGAGCTACACTGAGCGGATTTTGGTTTTTGCATTTTGCACAAAACGACACTGTGTCTGTCAATGGGTCTACACAAAGAAGCAGATAACAGCAGATCTACTTTCCCACATTGCTACTTGAGAGTTCTGTGCCAGATTTAACTGTAAGGGCAGGGGCACATGGGATGTTTTGTTCTGCAGGGGGAGGAAAACAGATAATCCATTTTGTGTGCACCTGCCCTTACAGTTAAATCAGGCACAGAACTCTCAAGAAGCAATGTGGCCATTGTAAACTAGCTTTTCACATAAAGGAAAACTGACGTGTAGATAAAACTCCACCCAAAAGCACTGTCAGTTTAGGATTTGACAGCCGCAGCAATAGATGTTTTGATCTATAGTAGACAATGTTAATAGCACACAGGGCCAGGGATTCCTTTATCTCCACCTGCGTTTTGTACACAGGCAGAGAAAAGCTGATCTGTTCTCAACAGCTTCCATGTGTATCTACATTGACAGGCACTGCAAAAGTATGCTTGATGAGAGTGGATTAGTATACAAACCCACAGACGGAGAAAATTAGCCTCAATGGGAGTGGCAACTTTTTTTTTAGACAACAAAAAGAATAATTCTAAGCAATTTTACCATTTATGGTTAAAATATTTTTCGATGGTATTAAAATTATTTGTAAATCTCATTGAAAGCAATATTAATCTCACTCATTCCGACTATGGAAACAATGTAGCAGAAGGCAGTTCTCCAGCTGCCACAATGCTTTGCGTGCTTGCTCACAGGTCTGTCTATCAGCTGACACAATCACGGATTATATTTAATGAATGTATGCTTAGGTTGACCTTAACAATGGGTTGGACTAGAGCAGTGATCCCCAACCAGTAGCTTGTGAGCAACATGTTGTTCCCCAATCCCTTGGATGTTGCTCTCAGTGGCCTCAAAGCAGGTGCTTATTTTTGAATTCCAGGCTTGGATGCAAGTTTTGGTTGTATAAAAAAAACAGATATACTGCCAAAAGGAGCCTCCTGTAGGCTGCCAGTCCACATAGGGGCTACCATTAGCCAATCACAGCCCTTATGGCATCTCCCAGGAACATTTTCCATGCTTGTGTTGCTCCCCAACTCTTTTTACATCTGAATGTTGCTCACAGGTGAAAAAGGTTGGGGACCCCTGGACTAGAGCATGGTGTATAGAAAACAGGGAGGCGTTTGACAACAAAGAATTGAAAAAGTCCAGTTAGAAAGCACACATTTACGGTTTACTTACCTATTATCTTGTGGCAGAGGATTGCCGTCCATTTTCAAGGCTGCTGGGACCCTGTAAAAGCCACACAGTATTTTTTTTAGTTGTGATTTTAGATGACAACACAAAAACCGAAAATCACCCATGCTGGTTCCCACTGATCGCAATTTTTTATAAATTCATTATAGTGGCAGTTGGGGTTGTTCACCTTCCAAACACTTAATTCAGTTCACTTGTTTTCAGATTGTTCACCAGAAGTAAAGACTTTTTTCTATGGCTTTGACCATTTTCCCCCAAAATTTAAGTTTAAAGTTCCGGTTTCTGGTATTCCAGTCTGGCGGCTCAGTAATTTAGGTGCAGATTCTGAACGGTTACAATTTTGCAACATTTAGTTGATACATATCTGAGCAGCATCTCTGGAGTATTAGTAACTATTGTATCGATTCTAACAGCTGCCTGTAATGAAACTCAGAGATTAGGTTCAGCAGGGACAAAGATAAGAGACCAACTTATATCAATTTATGTATCAAATTTTGATACAGTTTACAGTCAGTGACCCAAGAGCTGCTTCAGAAAGACATAAGAATGTGAAAAAAGAATCTATAAACTTCAATTTGATCACAAACAGAAAATAATTGAAAAGGGTATTTATTTCTGGTGACTTAAAGGAGAAGGAAAGTCTTCCTGCACTTGGGGTGCCAAATGTTAGGCACCCCCAAGTGACTGTATTTAATTACCTGAAACCCTGGGCTCCTATCAGCAGAAAACAGCAGCAGCCCGGGGTTATACCAGTGAGCACTACAGATCGATCATCTTCCGTCTTCCTTCGTGTGGCTGCACACGCGCAGTAGAACGAAAAGCCAAACTTTAACTAAAAAGTTGGCTATTTCGTTCAACTGCTCATGCATCTCCCCCACGGGGAAATTTTAAGAAAGAAGAAGCCAGAAGAGGATCTCTCCGTGGTGCTCACTAGTATAACCCCAGGCCGGTGCAGTTTTCTGCTGATAGGAGCACTGACTCGGAGTTTCAGATAAGTAAATACATTCACTTAGGGGTGCCTAACATTTGGCATCCCTAATTGCAAGATGACTTTCCTTCTCCTTTAAACTAAAAAAATCTGGGGGAAAGAAAGTGTTGGAAAGTGAGCATAAACAATCTTACAGCTCTGGAACTGAAAAAAATAAATGTAAACTGAGATAAGCAAGTGGAGTAATTTTGCATTAAGCTTGTTTTAAGGTTCACTTATCCTTTAACATATTATTTTCGAATCAGGAACCTTTTATTTCTACATCTTAAATACATAGAGAAAGAATGCAATGGAAACAACCAGTCTGGTGCCCTCACTATTTAATCACCATAGGACTATGGTACCAAGTCAACCTGGGAGGTCAATGCCTAGACCAGGAGTGCCCATATTTACCAATGTGAGATCTACTTTTAGTGATGTTGTCTCATTATGATCTACATCCATAAAAGCATTGTTAGTATTCTGTTCCATAGAAAATATTACTTAAATGCTGATTAATGAGAAAATGCATATTGCCATATTTAACAAACAACTATTTCTTATGTAACCTTAATAATATTAATAAATAATAAATATGTGAATGAAAAGCATGAAACAGGAGGGTGATTTAGACAAGCTGTTTGTTGACAGTGTCTTGAGATCTACTGATCACCAGCTAAAGGTCTACTGGTAGATACTGATAAACCTTTTGGGCACCCCTGGCCTAGACCAAGGGCAGGGCATATATTTGGGGATTCCGGAGTCTTCAGTTTGGCCTACCAGCTGATGGACAATTGAACCAACTCACGACTGGTCAAACAACAACACTTATTTGCCGGACGGGATTAATTCTGGTATAATTCACTTGCTTCTCTATAGTAATAATAGTGATAGAGCTCTTTCTATCTAGGCTTCCACACTGTTGGCATTTTAATAGGTCTGTAATATTATGAATATACTACATATTGTGGATATGCTGATTTATAAGTAGGCAACATTCTTTAGCCAAAGTGCAGTTAAATGGGAATGTTACAGAAGCAGATATAATAATATGCCAAAGAATACCAGGGACTTAAAATGGAAGCACCCCCCAATAATCTGCTGATCCCACTTACTGTATGCAGGTACATATTTGTGGTTTGACCCATTAGGTTTTTGCCATTTCCTATCCATGTACGTCCCTTGGATGATATAACAGAATGGACACAGGTTTTTATTCGGAATGTGCAGGGCAAATTGCCTGGTAAAGATGTCAACTATAATTCCATCAGGGCATATGTATTGCACCCCCCTAAAGTTCCAATGGGCCGCTCTTGTGACGGCTGGGAGTGTACGTGCCGCTCTTCTGCTTGTTATTACACAGGGGGGGCGCCTTCTCAGGCGTTGCTATTCCACCGGCTGCAGGATTTCTCTAGGCACCCGTCGCCCCAAACCTCCCTCACCTCACAGATCCTCCCCGCGCTCGCTACTTCCAGGGTCCAGTCTCCGTTCAGGGGACGATTAATCACTAGAACCGACACCCATGATTTTAAATTTACCGCCGCCAGAAGCGTCTTCTGTGTTGCTCTGGATAATGCGCGCTGATTGGCTAAACTCGTAATCCCGCCTCTTCTCCGTCATAGGCGAACGAATAGCCCTGCTGACTGTGGCGTCATATCTAGATCCGGCTCGGGAGATAAAAAACCTTTATATTTTAGGGAAATAATCTGTTTTGGCGCAACGTGTAGGCGCTTATGGACTGATGAGGGACAAATAGGGGGCCGGGATATCCTATAAGCATGTTGTGAATTGGTTTAGAACACTGTACAGTAGAAGGTATTTAGAACAGCTCGGTGTTTTTATTTCGTGTCCCTGACGAGGTGGCCGAGTGGTTAAGGCGATGGACTGCTAATCCATTGTGCTCTGCACGCGTGGGTTCGAATCCCATCCTCGTCGTGAGGTGTAATATTTGAATTTTTTTTGGTGGAATTTTCCTAGCTGTACTAATTGTAAACAAACAAGGTAGAATGCAAGTGCTGCATTTTTCTGGTGTCTATTCAAAAGGGTAAAATGTGTGTTCAAGGAGAGCCAGATTGTGGCTGCTATTTATTTATACAGGAACTTTCCTTGAACACACATTAAAATCATAGGCAACCCTTAGGACACATCCTAGTGATCCTACCCTGACAGGTTGTTCTGTCATATATATTTGTAATATTGTTTAGAGATCTCTGCTCCACATACCCACACTCTGTGCCCGTTACTGGGCTTGGACTGGCCCAGCGCTCAGGGCCCTATTTATCATTAAAAGGATCCTGTCATTGGAAAACATGTTTTCTTTCCAAAATATATCAGTTAATAGTGCTGCTCCAGCAGAATTCTGAACTGAAATACATTTCTCAAAAGATCAAACAGATTTTTTTATATTCAATTTTGAAATCTGACATGGGGCTAGACATTTTGTCAATTTCCCAGCTGCCCCTGGTCATGTGGGGCTTTCACTGAACAATTCCGCACCCTCTCACTAGTGTTCGAGGACTATCCACTACTAAACAAAAATCGAAAGGCAGACGGCACTTCTGAAAATGGGGTTTATTGGAGTTCCTGCTGGAAAGACCTAACGCGTTTCGGGAGTTATCCCTTAGTCATAGACCTATGACTAAGGGATAACTCCCGAAACGCGTTAGGTCTTTCCAGCAGGAACTCCAATAAACCCCATTTTCAGAAGTGCCGTCTGCCTTTCGATTTTTGTTGAGTGTACAGTGGGGACACTGTTTGACTGAGCACCTGTCCTGAGGGGAGAGCGGTGAGCTGTTTGCGGTCCTTTTTTTGCTCTTTTATCCACTACTAAGACTACTAAGCTCTGAAACACCCGTGAAACTTGTATCCCAAATCTACTGGTTGCTGGTCTGAGCCCCCACAGCTTCATTGCACCGCACCTAACTCAAGTGGCGTGATACACTGGGTGTGCAAAAGGAGGACCAATAGTATCAGTTTCTAATATCCTCCCGTGACAGACTGATACAATACAAGTTTATACACCAAATCTACCTGACACCTACAAAAAACTGCACGGATTTGGTAGAAGGAATAATAGTAACTGTCGCAGGTGTCAGGCTGAACTGGCAGACTTTTTGCACATGACCTGGCAATGCCCCCAGATTAAACAATTCTGGAGAACAGTCACAGCACACCTTTCAGCACACCTAGTCCTCCCTCCTCTACTATCCCCTCAATGTTGCAAATATCTGAGCCTCCTCACCAGGGCCCTATTATACTACACCAAAAAGTGTATCATCCTGAGGTGGAGGGGGCCCAGAGCACCGTCACTGAATGGTAAACACCACCCTCCCCATGACCAAGCTCACATATCTTGCCAGGGGCTGCCCAGACAAGTTTGATAACATTTGGCAGTGATGGATTGATGCTGAAGGATTGACTGTTTTTGAGGACTAAAATATATCAATTGTGCAAATGTGGTGCACGTAAGGGACATCCTCTGACTACTGTTATTTTTAACAGTAATAATAGGGAACCCCCAGGTGGGACTACACCCCTCCCCCCCTTCAACTTTGAAAAAACAATAAAAATAAATCAAAGTCATGAGCATGCACATTACATTGGTGAAGAGCCTGACCTTTATGGGCCCAGCAGACTCAGACTCACACACTGTGGATGCTGTGGACAATCCCCCAGGCCCGTACTAGCAATCTGTGGATTCTTACAAATGCCAGAGGGGCTGCTGTAAGATGCCAGTCACTATTTATTGGACTGTTTGAGCCTCTGTGTACTCAAAATGCCAGAGCCTTTAATGAATCCCAGTCCAGACCTGCACTCCCCTGCATGGTTACGGCCGTTAAAGGAACAGTAACACCAAAAAATTGCTGTGTAGCAATAGGGGAAATTGAAAAAAAGACTATGTGGCACAGGTTAAATAGTGGATAACAGATCACACCATTATGTTGTACAGAACTTATCTGTTATCTGCTGTGTAACCTGAGCCTTTTCTCCTTTGAATGACTGCCCCCATGGATAAACAGCAGCTTATTTATATAAACAATAGTAGTGTTTCTGAAGCAAACACAGCAGTTTTACCAGTGCAGGGCAACACTGCATTATATTTGTATTACTTTAAACACTTTAATTTTTCGAGGTTATTGTTCCTTTAGGGTCAGGCAACACTGGGTGTTTTGGGGAGATTTGGTCGCCTCGCCACTAATCGCCTTGATTTTGCGGCAACCAATCTCCACAAACGCCTTCCCTCACTCTGCGCCGGCTAAAATGAACATGATGTGACTTGTGCAAGCACTTTAGGATGGAACTACTTTCTGGCAGGCTGTTATTTCTCCTACTTAATGTAACTGAATCAGTCTCAGTGGGACTTGGCTTTTACTATTGAGTGTTGTTCTTAGATCTACCAGGGAGCTATCTTGTGTTAAGGTGGCCATACACGGGCGGATAAAAGCTGCCGACAAACTAAGTCAGCAGCTTATTGGCCCGTATATGGGGCCCCCCTGACGGGCTTCCCGATCGAGATTGGCCAGATCTCGATCGGATGGGACAAAAAATCCCATCGGATCGCGGCCGCATCTGTTCGTTGATGCGGTCCCGCGATCAGACTGCCTGTTCCCATTCGTTAGGATCCGATCGTTGGGCCCTAGGGCCCACAATCGGATCAGCCCGTTCCTCAAGGTGGGCATATCGGAGAGAGATCCGCTCGTTTGGCGACATCGCCAAACAAGCGGATCTCTCCGTGTATGGCCACCTTTAGGGAGCTGCTATCTGGTTACCTTTCCATTGAGCTGTTGTTAGGCTGCTGGGGGGGGGGGTGATATCACTCCAACTTGCAGTACAGCAATAAAGAGTAAAGCGTGACTGAAGTTTATCAGAGCACAAGTCACATGACTGGGGGCAGCTGGGAAACTGACAATATGTCTAGCCTCATGTCAGATTTCAAAATTGAATATAAAAAAAATCTGTTTGCTCTTTTGAAAAATGGATTTCAGTGCAGAATTCTACTGAAGCAGCACTATTAACTGATGCGTTTTGAAAAAAACATGTTTTCCCATGACAGTATCCCTTTAAAGGCAAATCATAGAGAGATATAAAACAAAAGAAGTGGCTGTGATTTGGCCATCCATGCGTAGTTGTTAAGTGATGGATTCTGGGATTTGAAGTTGCTGTGGTTTCCAGAGAAAAGTGAAGGGACTTAAAAGGTCCAAAATCCATCACTTCACAGTTTAAAGGGATCCTGTCATCGGAAAACATGTTTTTTTCAAAATGCACCAGTTAATAGTGCTACTCCAGCAGACTTCTGCACTGAAATCCATTTCTCAAAAGAGCAAACAGATTTTTTTATATTCAAATTTTGAAATCTGACATGGAGCTAGACATTTTGTCAATTTCCCAGCTGCCCCGGTCATGTGACTTGTGCCTGCACTTTAGGAGAGAAATGCTTTCTGGCAGGCTGCTATTTTTCCTTCTCAATGTAACTGAATGTGTCTCAGTGGGACATAGGTTTTTACTATTGAGTTCTGTTCTTAGATCTACCAGGCAGCTGTTATCTTGTGTTAGGGAGCTGTTATCTGGTTACCTTCCCATTGTTCTTTTGTTTGGCTGCAGGGGAGGGAAAGGGAGGGGGTTGATATCACTCCAACTTGCAGTACAGCAGAAAAGAGTGATTGAAGTTTATCAGAGCACAAGTCACATGACTTGGGGCAGCTGAGAAATTGACAATATGTCTAGCCCCATGTCAGATTTCAAAATTGAATATAAAAAAATCTGTTTTCTCTTTTGAGAAATTGATTTCAGTGCAGAATTCTGCTGGAGCAGCACTATTAACTGATTCATTTTGAAATTTTTTTTTTACCCATGACAGTATCCCTTTAACAAGGTGAGGGAGAGGTTCCATGACACTGTGAGCCTTAATGGGGATTGGGAGGTGGTTTGTATCTGTGAATTGACAATTGAGGTTTCCTGTGGAATCAGGTATCAGCTTCCACACATACTGACCAAGTGTATATAGGTAAACTACAAATATGTTTTGCATGTATGATGTCCTTATACACCCACGTGTCTGAAAATAAAGGAAAGCATGTGTTATTTTAGACGGTAAGCTCTATTCCTACTGTATCAGTGAGTATTTACATGCTTGATGTGTACACTCTTCTATTGCACAGAAACTTTGATTTTGTCTTTGGATCCTTATGTTAAGAATCCCTGAGCAAATGGCGTCATAGGTGCAAATCTGAAACTACGTGGGTACATTTCCCCCAAGTGTTTGTTATGGATCAATGCATATTAGACTTAGGTCACTAGCCCTTTATTCAAGCATCAGATTTTGTTTCATGGTTTCCTTTTTGCATTTTAACAATTCAAACTTCATTTAATGTAGCGACATGAAGAACTTAAATAAAAAGAGGACGTTAAAGGTCACTTCCAGCAACTATATTAAAAAGAAAATCAAAAGACAATAAAAGCATCCATCTGGCACAAACATCAGCCTAGTCCATGTAGTGCTTTCAGTCCTCCTGCCAATCATCTTGTGCCCAGTCTGGCATCTCCGATGAAAAATCAAATTCTGCTCCTTTATAATGCAAGGCATGAAGGTACATAACCAGGTCTGTGGGTGAAGGATCTGCCCTTACAATCTTACACTCTCCACACAGAGAATCCCTGGAGTCTTGCCTTGGCTCCTCTGTACTCCTGCATGCAGCGCTGCCATCCGTCTTCTCAAAACTGACATTTTCAGTCAATGTGAGTTGCTGTGGCTCATCTTTTAATTGGGGATCTGCTGGTACTCTAGGCTCTTTCTGTACAGGTTCTGTGGAGGACTTTAAGCCAACATTTCCCACGATGGGCTGAAGATCCTCTTCTGAAATATCAAGGATGTCCAGACTCTGTTTAGATTTATGCACCTCTACCAGGGCCCAGAGAAGTTCATCATCTGTTCTGTTGACTTCACCCCCTTTTCCTCTGTTAGGTCCCCAGGCTTCCGTGTTGTATATTGGATCATTGACAATGGGATGTCCAAGATACTGCAAATGGACTCGGATCTGGTGAGTGCGGCCGGTGTAAGGAAAGCACTTCACCACACTAGTCTTGCCATTGTAGCTTAGCCTTTGAAAGACAGTCTTGCAAGGTTTCCCTTTGGGATCCACACGGCACACCCCAATCTTATAGGAAACAACAAATATGGGCTCCTCACAGGTCACCTCTTCTTCTGGAAATTCACCACATACTCGGCACACGTACTCCTTCTCTAGCTGTAAACAGGACACAAGGAGATGAGTGTACTATCGGGTCTACAGCACAGGAAAACTTAAAGGAAATATATACCCCTCCCCCCCAATAATGAAGGTCTCTATAAAAATATATTGAATAAAACAGCTCATGCATAAAAACCCTGCTTCATGTAAGTAAACCATTTTCATAATATACTTTTTTAGTAGTATGTGCCATTAGGTAACAGAGTTCTGTCTTTTGCTTCCTCACTTCTTCCTGTTACAGTTAGAGCTGCAGTATTTCTGGTCAGGTGATCTCTGAGGCAACACATAGATAAATCATCATGAAATGGTGGTTCAAGGCAAGAGATGTAAAAGGGCAATATTTACTTAAATATATATTCCAGTTTTGGTAAGATTCTTTTATGAAGTATTCATAGTGGGGGTATAGTTTTCCTTTAACACAGGAAAGAGATTTTAAACTGTAACCTGCCTTCACGGTATGAAATGAGTTTTAATGTTTGATTGAGTTTTAATGTTTGATTTTTAGAAGCCTTGAGATTGTGCCTCATGGTTGCCTTTCCTTTATTACACTCTCTAGCTTTCAAGTTTTTCTCTTTTATTTGCCTCTTTCATCTTTTATCTTCTCTTGCTTTGCTTTTCCATACCCTTAGCCCAAAATATTTTTATAAAGAGCAGCTTCATAGCGGGCAATACTCAAGTCAGCGACAGGTTTTGCTGCTGTGTGCAATGTTCACAGTTAACAGGGTAATGTAGTAAAAGCAGACATAGAAAAAAAGAAGAAAAATTGATCAATGCACATTCCCTGGGCCCCTGTCATATCAGTAATCTATGCAGATGCATGTATTTACAAAGACAGGGGGTTTTTTAGTTACAAAATTATGATCATAAGATTGATAAGCCACCATACCACGTCAAGGTAAAACCCATATGGCGGTCCCTAACTAGGGATGTAGCGAACGTCGGAAAAAAAGTTCGCGAACATATTCGCGAACTTGCGCAAAAACGCGAGCGGTTCGCGAACGGTTCGCGAACCCCATAGACTTCAATGGGAAGGCGAACTTTAACATCTAGAAAAGACATTTCTGGCCAGAAAAATGATTTTAAAGTTGTTTAAAGGGTGCAACGACCTGGACAGTGGCATGCCAGAGGGGGATCAAGGGCAAAAATGTATCTGAAAAATCTGCCTGTGTGTGCTTGGAAGAGATAGTGTAGGGGGAGAGCTGTTAGTGATTTCAGGGACAGATGATAGTAAGTTTGCTGGCTAGTAATCTGCTTGATACTGCTCTGTATTGGAGGGACAGAAGTCTGCAGGGATTTGAGGGACATTTTAGCTTAGGTAGCTTTGCTGGCTAGTAATCTACTGTTCTCTTTAAACAACTGCCATACGTTGACCTTGTAGGCATTGTTTGCCCAGTTTTTTTGGACGCAGCCACTGAAGCACAGTTGCCAGAAAAAATATGCCATATAAATGCTGAAAATAGTCATTTTTCGCCATACGTTGACCTTGTAGACATTGTTTGCCCAGTTTTTTTGGACGCAGCCACTGAAGCACAGTTGCCAGAAAAATTATGCCATATAAATGCTGAAAATATAAATTTTTTTGGTTGCAGCCACTGAAGCACAGAGGCCAGAAAAATTATGCCATATAAATGCAGAAAATATGCATTTTTTTGGTCGCAGCCACTGAAGCACAGTTGACAGAAAAATTATGCCATATAAATGCTGAAAATATAAACTTTTTTGGTTGCAGCCACTGAAGCACAGAGGCCAGAAAAATTATGCCATATAAATGCAGAAAACATGCATTTTTTTGGTCGCAGCCACTGAAGCACAGTTGACAGAAAAATTATGCCATATAAATGCTGAAAATATAAATTTTTTGGTTGCAGCCACTGAAGCACAGAGGCCAGAAAAATTATGCCATATAAATGCAGAAAATATGCATTTTTTTGGTCGCAGCCACTGAAGCACAGTTGCCAGAAAAAATATGCCATATAAATGCTGAAAATAGTCATTTTTTGCCATATACGTTGAGTCAACGTATGGCAAAAAATGACTATTTTCAGCATTTATATGGCATATTTTTTCTGGCCTCTGTGCTTCAGTGGCTGCGGCCAAAAAAACTGGGCAAACAATGCCTACAAGGTCAACGTCGTTGACCTTGTAGGCATTGTTTGCCCAGTTTTTTTGGCCGCAGCCACTGAAGCACAGAGGCCAGAAAAAATATGCCATATAAATGCTGAAAATAGTCATTTTTTTGGTCGCAGCCACTGAAGCACAGTTGCCAGAAAAATTATGCCATATAAATGCTGAAAATATAAATTTTTTTGGTTGCAGCCACTGAAGCACAGAGGCCAGAAAAATTATGCCATATAAATGCAGAAAATATGCATTTTTTTGGTTGCAGCCACTGAAGCACAGAGGCCAGAAAAATTATGCCATATAAATGCAGAAAATATGCATTTTTTTGGATGCAGCCACTGAAGCACAGTTGCCAGAAAAAATATGCCATATAAATGCTGAAAATAGTCATTTTTTGCCATACGTTGACCTTGTAGACATTGTTTGCCCAGTTTTTTTGGTTGCAGCCACTGAAGCACAGAGGCCAGAAAAAATTAAACCAGTAGGGTTTGCACCCTAGTTTGTAACGGTGGCGGAGGGAGGAGGAGGACGCTAAAGGACAGCTGTGTGTGGAGTCATGAGGCTTGAAGAGAAGGACAGCTGCATAGAAGTCAGAACAAGTCTTCCGGCGTGCAGTAACCCTCCGAGATCCACCCCTCATTCATTTTAATAAAGGTCAGGTAATCGACACTTTTGTGACCTAGGCGAGTTCTCTTCTCAGTTACAATCCCTCCTGCTGCACTGAAGGTCCTTTCTGAGAGCACACTTGAGGCTGGGCAAGACAAGAGGTTCATGGCAAATTGTGACAGCTCTGGCCACAGATCAAGCCTGCGCACCCAGTAGTCCAGGGGTTCATCGCTCCTCAGAGTGTCGATATCTGCAGTTAATGCCAGGTAGTCCGCTACCTGTCGGTCGAGGCGTTCTTTGAGGGTGGATCCAGAAGGGTTGTGGCGCTGCCTTGGACAGAAAAACATTTGCATGTCTGACGTTACAGACTGGCCAAAGGGCTTTGTCCTTGCAGGTGTGCTCGTGGCAGGATTACTGGCACCTCTGCCCCTGGAATGTTGATGAGTTCCTGAAGTGACATCACCCTTAAAAGCATTGTACAACATGTTTTGCAGGCTGGTTTGTAAATGCCGCATCTTTTCGGACTTGTGGTATGTTGGTAACATTTCTGACACTTTATGCTTGTACCGAGGGTCTAGTAGCGTTGCGACCCAGTACAGGTCCTTCTCCTTAAGCCTCTTGATACGGGGGTCCTTCAACAGGCATGACAGCATGAAAGACCCCATTCTCACAAGGTTGGATGCAGAGCTATCCATCTCCGCATCCTCATTATCAAGGACTGCATCATCCACGGTCTCCTCCCCCCAGCCACGTACAAGACCAGGGGTCCCCAAAAGGTCACCACTAGCCCCTGGGAAGCCTGCTCCTGTTGGTCCTCCTCCTCCTCCTCCACAAAGCCACCTTCCTCCTCTGACTCCACTTCTGGCACCTCTCCCTGCGTTGCAGCAGGTGCCTGGGTTCGTTCTGGTGATTCCGACCAGAAATCGTGCGCTTCCAGCTCCTCGTCACGCTGGTCTACAGCCTCATCTGTCACTCGTCGCACGGCACGCTCCAGGAAGAAAGCGAAGGGTATTAGGTCGCTGATGGTGCCTTCGGTGCGACTGACCATATTTGTCACCTCTTCAAAAGGTCGCATGAGCCTGCAGGCATCGCGCATAAGCACCCAGTAACGGGGGAAAAAAATCCCCAGCTGTGCAGATCCAGTCCTACCACCCAGTTCAAAAAGGTACTCGTTGACGGCCCTTTGTTGTTGCAGCAGACGTTCCAACATAAGGAGCGTTGAATTCCAGCGAGTCTGGCTGTCAGAAATCAAACGCCTGACTGGCATGTTGTAGCGCTGCTGAATGTCAGCAAGGCGTGCCATGGCTGTGTAGGAACGTCTGAAATGGGCCGACACCTTTCTGGACTGGGTGAGAACGTCCTGGAATCCTGGGTACTTGGAGACAAAACGTTGGACTATTAAATTTAACACATGTGCCATGCAGGGCACATGTGTTAAATTGCCTAGTCTCAACGCTGCCAACAGATTGCTTCCATTGTCACACACCACTTTTCCGATCTGCAGTTGGTGTGGGGTCAGCCACCGATCGGCCTGTGACTGCAGAGATGACAGGAGTACAGATCCGGTATGGTTTTTGCTTTCCAGGCACGTCATCCCCAAGACAGCGTGACAACGGCGTACCTGGCACGTCGAATAGCCTAGGGGGAGCTGGGGTGCACAGGTGTGGAGGAGGAGAAGGAGGACCCAGCAGCAGAGTAAGAAGAAGAAGAAGACGAGGTAGAGAGCGATGGAGGAGTAGAGGTGGTGGCAGAACCGCGTGCAATCCGTGGCGGTGACACCAACTCCACTGTTGTTGTTGAGCTACCCATTCCCTGCTTCCCAGCCATTACCAAGTTCACCCAGTGGGCAGTGTAGGTGACATACCTGCCCTGACCATGCTTGGAGGACCATGCGTCAGTAGTCATATGGACCTTTGGCCCAACACTAAGTGACAGAGATGCGGTAACTTGGCTCTGCACATGTTGGTACAGGTGTGGTATTCCCTTTTTAGAAAAAAAATTGCGGCTGGGTACCTTCCACTGCGGTGTCCCAATTGCTACAAATTTGCGGAAGGCCTCAGAGTCCACCAGCTGGTATGGTAAAAGCTGGCGGGCTAAGAGTGCAGACAAGCCAGCTGTCAGACGCCGGGCAAGGGGGTGACAGTCAGACATTGGCTTCTTACGCTCAAACATGGCCTTCACAGAAACTTGGCTGGTGGCAGATGACTGGGAATGGGAACAGGTGGTCAAGGTGGAAGGCGGAGTGGAGGGTGGTTCAGACGGGTCAAGGAGAGCAGAGGTAGAGCAGTAAGATGCTGGACCAGAAGGAGTGTGGCTTTTAGTTTGCCTGTTGCCTTTGAGGTGTTGCTCCCAAAGTGCTTTGTGCTTGCCGCTCATGTGCCTTCGCATAGAAGTTGTACCTATGTGGCTGTTGGGCTTACCAAGGCTCAGTTTCTGACTGCACTCATTGCAAATTACAATGCTTTTGTCAGAGGCACACACATTAAAAAAATCCCACACTGCTGACTTTTTGGAAGTGTGCGATCTGGCGGTAACAGTAGAAGTTGGCGGAGTTGGCGGTATTGGCGGCAATGGCGGGTGCGTTGGCCGGCTGAACACAGGTGCCGATACATGTTGTTGCCCTGCTGATCCCTGCGGGCTGTCCTCCCTGCTTCTTCTAAGTCTTATTCTCCTACTGCCTCTCTGACTCTCCGTCTCTCCATCTGAACTACCCTCCTCTTGCTCTCTTCTACTAGGCACCCACAAAACATCAATCTCCTCATCATCATTCTCCTCAGATGCATCAATTTCTTCTGACACATCACAGAAGGAAGCAGCAGCGGGGACCTCCTCCTCATCACTCATTATGTCCATCTCTATCGTGTTCTCTGCCAGAATTAAATCTGGTGTAAGGTCCTCATCTCCTTCATCTTCTTCTGGCAATAATGGTTGCGCATTACTCAGTTCAAGAAACTCATTGGAAAATAACTCCTCTGACCCCAGTGAAGAAGGGGCACCGGTGGTGGAGGAAGTGTTACGTGGGGGCCATAGCAGTGGAGGATGAGGAGGATGTTGTGGTAAAGTTAGAAACGGTAGAGGATGGGGTGTGCTGTGTAAGCCAGTCAACTACCTCTTCAGCATTTTGGGAGTTCAGGGTCATTGGCTTTTTAAAACTGGGCAATTTGCTAGGGCCACAGGATTGCATAGCAGCACGGCCCCTAGCACGGCCTCTGCGTGGCGGCCTGCCTTTGCCTGGCATTATTTTTAAAAAAACAACAACAACAACAAAAACTCAGTTGGTTTTTCTGGAAACGATAATACACACAGCTAGATGGCGGGTTGAAGAAAACACTGTGCAAATAATGCCTACAAAGTCAACGTATACACTACTACAGCGGTGGATACGGATTACGTAAAATATATGAATGCTGCTTGAAAAAAAGTAACTCAAGTGGTTTTTCTAGAGACGATAATATTATCAATATTTAGACAAAATGTGAACAAGCTCACACAGCTCGATGGCGGGTTGAAGAAAACAGTGTGCAAATAATGCCTACAAGGTCAACGTATACACTACTACAGCGGTGGATACGGATTACGTAAAATATATGAATGCTGCTTGAAAAAAAGTAACTCAAGTGGTTTTTCTAGAGACGATAATATTATCAATATTTAGACAAAATGTGAACAAGCTCACACAGCTCGATGGCGGGTTGAAGAAAACACTGTGCAAATAATGCCTACAAGGCCAACGTATACACTACTACAGCGGTGGATACGGATTACGTAAAATATATGAATGCTGCTTGAAAAAAGTGACTCCGGTGTTTTTTCTGGAGACGGTAATATTATGGATATTTAGACAGAATGGGAACAAGGTCACACAGCTCGATGGCGGGTTGAAGAAAACAGTGTGCAAATAATGCCTACAAGGCCAACGTATACACTACTACAGCGGTGGATACGGATTACGTAAAATATATGAATGCTGCTTGAAAAAAGTGACTCCGGTGTTTTTTCTGGAGACGGTAATATTATGGATATTTAGACAGAATGGGAACAAGGTCACACAGCTCGATGGCGGGTTGAAGAAAACAGTGTGCAAATAATGCCTACAAGGCCAACGTATACACTACTACAGCGGTGGATACGGATTACGTAAAATATATGAATGCTGCTTGAAAAAAGTGACTCCGGTGTTTTTTCTGGAGACGGTAATATTATGGATATTTAGACAGAATGGGAACAAGGTCACACAGCTCGATGGCGGGTTGAAGAAAACAGTGTGCAAATAATGCCTACAAGGCCAACGTATACACTACTACAGCGGTGGATACGGATTACGTAAAATATATGAATGCTGCTTGAAAAAAGTGACTCCGGTGTTTTTTCTGGAGACGGTAATATTATGGATATTTAGACAGAATGGGAACAAGGTCACACAGCTCGATGGCGGGTTGAAGAAAACAGTGTGCAAATAATGCCTACAAGGTCAACGTATACACTACTACAGCGGTGGATACGGATTACGTAAAATATATGAATGCTGCTTGAAAAAAAGTAACTCAAGTGGTTTTTCTAGAGACGATAATATTATCAATATTTAGACAAAATGTGAACAAGCTCACACAGCTCGATGGCGGGTTGAAGAAAACACTGTGCAAATAATGCCTACAAGGCCAACGTATACACTACTACAGCGGTGGATACGGATTACGTAAAATATATGAATGCTGCTTGAAAAAAGTGACTCCGGTGTTTTTTCTGGAGACGGTAATATTATGGATATTTAGACAGAATGGGAACAAGGTCACACAGCTCGATGGCGGGTTGAAGAAAACAGTGTGCAAATAATGCCTACAAGGCCAACGTATACACTACTACAGCGGTGGATACGGATTACGTAAAATATATGAATGCTGCTTGAAAAAAGTGACTCCGGTGTTTTTTCTGGAGACGGTAATATTATGGATATTTAGACAGAATGGGAACAAGGTCACACAGCTCGATGGCGGGTTGAAGAAAACAGTGTGCAAATAATGCCTACAAGGCCAACGTATACACTACTACAGCGGTGGATACGGATTACGTAAAATATATTATGGCTGCTTGAAAAAAGTGACTCCGGTGTTTTTTCTGGAGACGGTAATATTATGGATATTTAGACAGAATGTGAACAAGGTCACACAGCTCGATGGCGGGTTGAAGAAAACAGTGTGCAAATAATGCCTACAGGGCAAATAATGCCTAAAAGGTCAACTTATACACTACTACAGCGGTAGTAAAATAAAAAAAAGTAAAATAAAAAAAAAATGAATATTAAAAAAAAAAAATTAAAGTTGGTGCTGCTGAACTACTAGGAGCAGCAGATTAGCACACCAGTCCCACTCCCCAACACTGCTAGACTAATAGCACTGGGCTCTTATAGTAGTAGTAGTAGTAGTAGTAGTAAAACAACAAAAAAATAAATAAAAGCAGTCCTTACAAGGACTACTGTTATTGCAGCAGTCAGCAGATGAGATCAGAAGCAGGACAGCTGCCCACTGCAGCTACATACAGAGCACTGCAGTAGAAGGTAGATTACTAGCCAGCAAAGCTACCTAAGCTTAAATGTCCCTCAAACCCCTGCAGACTTCTGTCCCTCCAATAACAGAGCAGTATCAAAACGATTACTAGCCAGCAAACTTTCAACTGTCCCTGAAATCACTAACAGGCAGCAGCTCTCTCCCTACACTATCTCTTCAGCACACACAGGCAGAGTGAAAAAACGCTGCAGGGCTTCGGTTTTTATAGGGAAGGGGAGTGGTCCAGGGGAGAGCTTCCTGATTGGCTGCCATGTACCTGCTGGTCTGGGGTGAGAGGGCAAAAAAAAGCGCCAACAATGGCGAACCCAAAATGGCGAACGTCGCGCGACGTTCGCGAACTTCCGGCGAGCGCGAACACCCGATGTTCGCGCGAACAAGTTCGCCGGCGAACAGTTCGCGACATCTCTATCCCTAACTATTTACCTCTGGTCATAATTTCAAATGCTAAAGCCTCCCGGCATAAGAGCATTACCTGAAAAATAAGGTCTCCCGACCTGGGCATTGGTTTTCATCATAGGGCTTAGTCCCCCCCGCCATTAGCTTTCAAAGGGGAGAGATAACCTAGACCCCAGCATTGGTTCCATGAGATTAATCCTCCCCGCTTGCGGCTTTTAAGAGAGAGAAACTGCCCAGACCAACACCCATTTCCAAAGGCATTGTTACACCATTTAAAGAGACAGGTATGGGGGTGCTACAACCACATGGAAGCCTGGCCTGCAGCATAGCTGCTGAACTTCCAAACAGAATAAATCTGCTACAATACAAAATACAAAAAGGAAAAATTGTGAGAGCACTCCATGGCTAAATAAAAATGTACTAAAATACATTGGAAGTGCTACTGATCTGGCCAAATTAACTACAGACATAGAAAAAAAGAAGAAAAATTGTCTTTGTAAATACATGCATCTGCATAGATTACTGATATGACAGGGGCCCAGGGAATGTGCATTGATCAATTTTTCTTCTTTTTTTCTATGTCTGTAGTTAATTTGGCCAGATCAGTAGCACTTCCAATGTATTTTAGTACATTTTTATTTAGCCATGGAGTGCTCTCACAATTTTTCCTTTTTGTATTTTGTAATGTAGTAAAAGGTTTTACCTTTGAAAGAATCTAGTAGCCCATAGCAACCAATCAACCTTGAAATGGCTACCAATTTAAGCTACCCACTAATTGGTTGCTTTATGTAAAGTAGCAAACTTAAAGGGCACCTGTCACCCTAAGAAATTATTCCAAATTCTTTTCTATCATGTTAGATGTGCAAAATAAACTTTACTTACAGTACAATTATTATTTAAATCCTTCAGTCTTAGAATTACACAATCACAGCAAGCAGGCAGGAGCCATTTTGTGGACATGGTTATTAAGACAAACTGTGTATCACCCCAAAATCTTGTGTATGCACCAGAATGGGGGACCTAACGCCCATGCACAGTGCACTGCACAATTATAGAGCCTGAGGATGGAAATGTGAGGAAAGCAGCGACATGTAGGAATTGCTGAATGGAAAGTAATTGAATGCCCCACCTCTATGCCTCAGGCATAGAGGCTGGACAGATAATATTTGATTGACAGCTCAGATATTTAAACACCTTTATAGCATGGATGGATTTTTTAATGGAAAAAATAATGTGTTCCATTTTTAATTTGCACTTTCATTATGCAGCTTTTAATGTGTAGGTGACAGGTCCGCTTTAAAGGAGAATTAGCGCAAAAATGAAAATGTATTATATGCTACATCATACTAAAATAATACAATTTCTAAATATAATCAATTAGAAATTCTGAACCGTTTCTGAAATAATCAAGTTACTCTTCTCCTCTCAGCATTTGCTTCTCTTCATTCTCTCTTCGTGCAGAAGTTGAGAGTCTGATTTTGAATGCCATTTAAATCGAATACAGCCTTTAAGGGGTGGGGGTGGGTCTAGATGTATTAGAGCTCACTCTTTTTAAATTACCAGAAATCTTGTTTCCCTACATGCAGAGTTTGTGCCAAAGTCAGTTATTTTGTTTCATATCTATGCTGGAGTTGGTTATATGAGTTAGCGCTCTACTAGGAAAGGGAGCCCCCCTAAAAGATATATCGGATCAAACTGTCAATGTAAAAAAAGTCAATGACACCCAACTCCTGTAGGAAGACAGAATGAAGAGAAACAGATGCTCAGAGGGGGAGAGTGAAGATAAACTTGATTATTTCAGAAACTGTACAGAATCATTTAAAAAGTTTCTTATATCAATATGATGAAGCTTATATGAAATTTTCATTTTTGCGATAGTTCCTCTTTAAGGCCCTTTACTATTTTCCCCCTTAATTTCTTGTTACCTGTCGCTGCCGCACTTGCTCATCGATCTTTTTAGACACATCTAAGGTCTTGGCAAACATGAGCACACCAGAAGTCATGCGGTCCAGTCTATGAATAGTGTGCAGCTCCTTCAGATTGTACTCTTTGCCCAAGATGAATATTACTGTGTTGTGTCTGAAGCGGCCACATGGATGGACAGGAAGGGAAGGAGGCTTGTCTACTACTACCATCTCGTCGTTTTCTGCTAGGATACGCAGCAGCTGAGCCGTAACAGGGGGCTCATGGCGATGCACAGTGTTCCTGAGGAAATCGTTGTTCTGTAATGCAAATAAACACAGTTGGACAATTTTATATGATGTGCAGAGAGTGGGATACAAAAAGAATGAGTAATCAGTGATGTGCCCAACCAAAGGGCGGTGTGAGTGATACATAACAAAAAGGTACAAAGAACCTGAAAATGATAAATACAGAACAATAAACTAAGTTGTGCAAAAATATAGCTCAAGGTAAATGGTCCATACCAAAAGATTACATACAAATGTACCAGCAGACCCAAACAGGGTAGAATCCTAGGCAGCCCCATCACCTCACCTTAAGCACAACATTCAGATCTCGGACGAGCACCTCGTTGAGCCGGAGCCTGCCAGCCTGGGCGGCCTGCTCATAATACTCCAGCGGCTCTGCCCGGAACTCCTTGGCAAACACCTCCAGCAGGCTCTTCCCCACCCAGCGGCCTTTGCAGTAGGTCTCGAAGTCGAAGTAATAAGGACGGACCTTGCGCAGTCCATTCTCCAGGTAGGATTCGGTCTCTCGGAAGTGTTCATCCCCAAAGCTCACCCCTACTTTCCGCTTCACCGGAGGCGGCACAAATCGGTCCCCGTCTCCTGCGCCTTTATGCTTCTTATGTCTCCTCTTTCTTGTACCCTCCTCAGGCTCGCCATTAGGCTCTTTTCTTTTAAGCGACCCTTCTGACATGAGAGCGGCTAAAGATCTACAGTCCAGTGTCACCAGCCGCCTTGCTGACTGGGCTCTGATCATTCCCTGCTAAACACATGGAAGAGATAGTGATACAGAAGCATGCTGGTGACGTTACAGATCAAGAAGCACCAATTAGTGATGTGCAGGTTAACAAAATGTCAACCCACACCGACCCTAACCTGCCCATCTTCACCTGCACCCGATCCTAACCCGGTGCATTTATATTTATAAACCCGTGGGTTAAGGTTTCATAGGTTAGGGTCGGTATAGGTGGAGTTTTCTTGACCCGCACATCACTAACCTACTCATTCCTGGGGGGTGGAATTAATAATGCACATCTAAAGGCAAAAAAATAAAATCCCATTATTACTTTATTTAATGAAAAATAAACATATCTCCAATATACTTTAATTAAAAAATGTGCACCGTTTTTATAAGAAACCTGACTGTATGCAGTGACATTCTCCCTTCATTTACTGCTGTGGATAGGAATTGTCAGACGGTCCCTAACTGCTCTGCAGGGAAACAATCATACTTATAAACAGCAGGGGGAGCCCCCCGTCTTACTTCCCAGCCATGCAGAACTCAAGCACCTTTGTTTGTTTCCCTGTAGAGCAGTCGGCGACTGTGTAGAGATTTGTATTGGATTTTCTTTTTGTCTTTACAACCTCTTTACTGTTTCCAACTCCAGTTGCATCAACAAAAATCATGGAGCCGGATTTAAACAGATAAACTGGGATTCTATTTGGAGGATTATTTTGCTGCAGCTGCTGGTTCTGCAGAG
This sequence comes from Xenopus laevis, assembly GCF_017654675.1. Lineage (NCBI taxonomy): Eukaryota > Metazoa > Chordata > Amphibia > Anura > Pipidae > Xenopus > Xenopus laevis. The sequence continues at coordinate 108,214,111 of NC_054385.1, read as the reverse complement.
TTGGAGAAAGTTTGTACTAAACAATACAAAAACTATAAAATCCACATTAGCTAACATGACAACACATGACCCAGTGCAGTCTGCATATTCTGATTATTAATCAGTCTTGCTGTTTCGGCTTCTGGCAGATATTATTTGACTTGATAATTTATGACGATCCCTAAGCAGCCCAGACCACACTGAGCATGTGCACAGTCTTAGTCTTGCAAAGATGTTTAACAAAGTTACAAGATGGTGACCCCTGTGGCCAACTTTGAAAGCATAAATGATTTGTTTGATTAGGCTTGTGGTGCACTAAGTTTGTGTTTATGTTTAGTATACAAAATACAGTATTTCTAGCCTTATTCTATTTTAGACTTTACTTCCCCTTTAAACATGACAATTATGCTTTTTGACTGACCCTCCTACTGTTGTGCTAACAGGGCAGGAAAATCATACGGTTTCCAGAAAAAGCTGCATTATTGTTTAAAAAAACATGGCGATTGTGCTTGAAATTTCACTTTTCTCACTGCACTTGCAAATGTAAATGTCCACCTTTGAGTGCTAGGCAATAAAAAGGACTATAAAGTACAGTAAATTCAGAAGAGATTAAGGCCAGACCATTGTGTGTGTGTGTAGGGGGGGTGTGACTGCACTGTGATGTGACCCACTTGACAGCTTTGCAAGAGTTTTTCTGCTGTCTGCGAGATGTAGAGAATTACAGTCTAACAACAGCTGATGTCCCAGTAATGCAGGTATATCCCATATTTCTATTATACAACACCACCAGGGCCCCCTGCAGTGCGATTTCGTTATGGAAAATCAAAAGCCCATAATCTGAGGTGCTGAGATTTAATCAGATAGAGCTTGAGCCCCTGTATAGTAAGTAACACACTATAAACCTACTCACCCAGCACAAGCCCCTACTTACCACGCGGCTCCCTAGAGAACAGCTGCAATGACTTCCGCCCTTTAGTGGGTGTGTCCAAGCGTCGCCGAATCAACGCAGAGACCGCCCAACATGTCGAGTCAAAGCGAGCTGATTGGGCTTCTAGTCAGACTCAACCGCCAATAACTATAAAGGAGATTTCGTCACCGCCCTTTTGCCATGTCAACTGACTAAGGCCGTGGTGTAGCGTACGACTGTCGCGAGATTCAATGCGGTTGCTGACGTGAAAAGAAAAGCAGAGCGCCTATGTGGCGCAGGCCTTACTCGTCTTAATAGACGCCTTTGAGATAGGACAGGAAACGTGTTGCTTCATCTTGCAGTTTAGAATGACATTCGCTAGACAGTGTCGAATTAAAGAATCATCAACCCAAAAACTCTGTTTTTTTTAGAATAATAATTGAAAATCTAAAATAATCTCCGAAATACTTTAATTACACATTTTCAGTGGTACTAAAGTTATCTGCGAATGCAATAGATTACTGTTCCTGATACAAATTGGCAGAACTCAATTTCCCTTTAGGTCAAATTATCTATCTGGCTTGTGCTACTATGTTTCAAGAGTCAGAACCAGCAGTACAGAGAATATAAACTGGACAAATACTGCTTTCTGTAGCAATAATATTTTCAGATCAGTTTAAACCCCAGAGACATAATGAATAAAAAAATGAATATATATTGGAAATTTACCAATCACAACATTGTCATAAATCACCATAGCTAATGGCCTGGGAGCAGCTGTACGGGCAGAGACACACAGGCAGATTCTTCGGATCTCCCCGAACTCCCCACCGACTAGAATGAAAATCGCGGGCAGGGTGGCACTCGGAACGCTTCTTTTCATAGAAAACTAATCACTCCGAGTGCCATCCCACAGGCAATTTTCATTCTAGTCGATGGGAAGGGAGTTCGGGGAGATGTGTCAACGGACGACTAATCTCCTCGAATCTGACCGTCAGTCTCTGCCCTAAAGGAACAGTAACACCAAAAAAAATGAAAGTGTTTTAAAGTAATGACACTTTAATGTCCTGTTGCCCTGCACTTGTAAAACTGCTGTGTTTGCTTCAGAAACACTACTATAGTTCATATAAACAACCAGCTTTGTAGCCATAGGGGCAGCCATTCAAAGCTGAAAAAGGAGAAAAGGTACAGGCAGGATAAACAGCTGATAGTAGATACCGTATATACTCGTGTATAAGCCGACCCGCGTATAAGCCGAGGTACCTAATTTTACCTATGAAAACTGGGAAAATGTATTGACTCGTGTATAAGCCTAGGGGCCCCATGTCAGATTTCAAAATGTGAATGTGTAAATGTGTAATCATGTTTTATGGCATAGAAATCTAAAACGATTTAAAAGAGTCAGAACTATTAGCTGGACAATTGCCACTTGTATTCCCTGTGACCTCCCACCTGTCATGGCTGCTCAGAAGATCAATGAGGCGCTGCACCTAGCAAAAGCAGAAAAAAGGTACCGTACCGTAAGTTTCCTTGCACTTTTATTGCATATACTCTCTATAGTTGTAAGAGCTGCCGGATCTGCAACCAGGGACCTTGCATTTTCTGGTCACTGCTGCCTGGTTGAGCCACAGGGGGTTCAGGCTTGCAGTCAGTGTTAATGACTTCTTTTTTCTCTGACCCTGTCTCTGCTTCCCAACCTGCAGGCAATCCCTCACCGGCCGCAGATACGAGGCTCCTTCCGCGGCCCCAACACCACCTCCCTCTCCCATAGCGCATCAGGACTGTCTGTGACTGACTGTCACGATCGCCGCCCGGAGCAGGTCCAGGAGCTCCGGGCGGCGCGTCCTTCCCTGCCGGCGTCGCTCCCAAAATGGCGGCGCCCATGGCCGCCATTTTGGGAGCGACGCCGGCAGGGAAGGACGCGCCGCCCGGAGCTCCTGGACCTGCTCCGGGCGGCGATCGTGACAGTCAGTCACAGACAGTCCTGATGCGCTATGGGAGAGGGAGGTGTGTTGGGGCCGCGGAAGGAGCCTCGTATCTGCGGCCGGTGAGGGATTGGCTACGGTATGTGCAGGGATTTAGCTGACCCGCGTATAAGCCGAGGTCGAGTTTTTCAGCACATTTTTGGTGCTGAAAAACTCGGCTTATACGCGAGTATATACGGTACACTCTGTAGTAATACATTGGGATTCTTTAGAATTTATCTGCCCCATGGCTACACAGCAGCTTATATATATATATATATATATATATATATATATATATATATATATATATATATATGTAATGTTTTCGAAGCAAACACTGCAGTTTTACAAGTGCAGGGCAACACTGGAATATATTGCCATTCCTTTAAAACACTTTAATTTTTTTTTTTACTGTTCCTTTATGGGTTTTTTTTTTTTTTTTTTTTTGGAATATACCTCTTTTGTACCAAAACATTGCAATACAAATATTGTTCTTTCATTTCTTCGATTAGTAAACCAGGACAACCTCTGGATAAATGAAATTGCTGGGGGGCCCAGTAACATCTAGTTACGCCACTGTATACAGTGCTTAAGGTTTAGTCTCTAGCTTTAGATCTTCAATTTGGTCCTTATCTAAATATATACTGGAAGAATGTACTGGGGCAGAATCACCAACGGGTGAAATTACGCAAGCGGCAGCTTAGCACCCATCGCACTGCTTCGCCAGGCGCAAATGCGCTACGAATAAGCTAATTCACTAGAATGCAAAGTTTCGTTGCTGCAAATGGTTTATATTACCGGTTTATATTACACATGTCCAAGGAACCTTAATAAAGACAAGAGAGTTAATATAATGCCCTACACATGAGACCACTGTAAAATGAATGTTCCATATGTTAGGAAATGTCTGGAGAAAACCGCTTACCCAATAAAGTAAGTTAGGACTTTTGCAGGCAATTCCGCTTGAAAAAGGAAAACTTGAATGCATTTTCACCACACGGGATATGATGTGACATAAGATTGAGGAAGATCTAGCTGCTTTTTAGCACTTCACCTGGTCTGAGGTGGCAAAGTCAACTCTGGCGAAAGAGGTAACGTTCAGTAAAATCTGCACTTTTGTGAATTTGCGGAGAAACAATTGTTCGCCAGAGCCAAAAGTCATGCGGCGATAGAGTTCGAATGACTGCTAGCGACGGCCCCGTTCACTAGTAAATTGCCGATGTCCCTGTGGGTGGCAACGCTGGTGAAAAGTCGCTTGCGTTAGCCACTTCGCTCTTTAGTAAATCTGCCCCTGTGACTTGGCTGCTGGAGCCAGTGGTTAGGGATGCTGCACCTTTAGTAGGATGTTCATTGGTTGCAAACCAGATAGTAGCTCCAAGGTTCCCTCTGTGCTCTGTCTACTCAGGAAGCCACACCACTAATACTGCAGCAGGAACCAACTGGAATTATAACTAAACTAACTAAATTATTCTCATTAGGTCTCTGTGTAGCTGGACCAGAATCTCATAAAATCTCAACAAATCTTGTTTGATGTTTTTGCATCGGACTCCCTTACTAATATACTAGTAGCTTTTTTTTTTAATTGTAGTTGACTTTTTACCTGCTACAGCAGGGATCCCCAACCTTTTGAACCTGTGAGCAACATTCAGAAGTAAAAGGAGTTGGGGAGCAACACTACCATGAAAATGTTCTTGGGATGCCAAATAAGTGTTGTGATTGGCCATTTGGTAATCCCTATGTGGATTGTCAACCTACATTGAGGCTCTGTTTGGCATTGCACCTGGTTTAAACAACCAAAACTTGCCTCCAAGCCCGGAATTCAAAAATAAGCACCTGCTTTGAGGCCACTGGGGGCAACATCCAAGGGGTTGGAGAGCAACATGTTGCTCATGAGCTACTGGTTGGGGATCACTGTGCTATAGCAATGCAAAAGTATCACTTCTGTATCAGTGCGGTTACTGGTTAAACAATCTCCAAAGTGAAATCCTATGTGACCTTGACATTGATTAAATTGTGGCAAAAAAAAGGGATTATCTAAACATTGATCTGGAGGTATATGAAAGCATGTGCCTAGTATTATGTAAGCATATAATATGTTAGAGAGATTTTATGTATAGGTAAATGCTATTTAAGGCAGTGCTTTTAATGACAGTTAAGTATAAGGATATCTGATATAACAAAATACTAAGCATCTTGCAGCCCTTCCCCTTACTGTGGGGTCTTGTTCTCTGCGCTTGGGTGCCATGGTGCAGTCACATCTCATTAAACAGCCATAAAAGAAAAACCTGAATATGTTAATTGCTGGTAGGTTTGTGCAGAGTTACAATTCATGACATTTGTATAGACCCACCCTATTCTCCCCCAGCCCAGTGCAAGCTAGTAGACCTGACTATATTATTGGGGGGAACAAATTTTTTTTATTTTTTTAAAAAGCCTCTGCAAGAGCTATGCCACGGACACCAGAAGTGAGCTCCTGGTGCCAGCGCCGATCCGCGCCTTTATGCCGCCTGAGGCGGCCTTCCGTTGCCGCCCCGACCCCTCCTCACGGCGCTCACATTTTCTGCGCAGGAGGGGGTCGGGGCGCTGCACGACGCTAGTGCAGAGAGCGCAATTGCGCTCTCTGCACTAGAAGAGCCGAATTTCCGGGTTGAAAACCGGAAATTCGGCTCTTAGTTACCAGGAGCGGCATTTTTGCCGCCCCTGGTAACCAGGGGGGCGCTGCCGCCTGAGGCGAGTGTCTCAACTCGCCTCATTGGTGGAGCGCCCCTGCCTGGTGCAGACAGCCATGTTTAGTAGTGTGCATGCAAATAATGAGACCAGGAGAGAGAAAACTGTGCCACTTCATGGGCCCCAGCACTAGGAGCTCCCTTTCAGGGTTGGGCAAATTGGCAGAGAGAAAAGAAATGAATGATCGCTAGGAAGGGTAATAAGATATAGCAATAATGGAAAGGCTAGCTGAGCAGCAGGGTTACCGGCCATTGCAGACAACTGTATGACATAGAAGGGCAACATATGACTTTTATAGTTAGAGCCCTAAATTCTGTAGTTTAGTGACCCCTAGTGGTGTACTATGAACTTCATTCCTGCAGGGAAGATTTTTAGGAGAGTAGAGAGAATTTCCTGTGGCCCTCAGATGAAAGGGCTAAAGACGGGGGTTGATGGTATCCCTGATTTATGGCATCTACTTTAATGGGGACCCCATCCTGCATGTATTGGCAGAGGTCCTCTTCCTCAATTTCAGCCTTGAACCCTACAGAGTTGTTAAAGGGGTTTTTTCACCTTTGAGATAACCGTTAGTATGATGTAGAGAGTGATATTCTGAGACAATTTGCAACTTAATATTTGAAATTTTTTATTATTGAAGGTTTGAGTTATTTAGCAGCTCTTCAATTTGCATTTTAAGCAATCTCGTAACCAGGGCCCAAATGACCCTAACAACCATGCATTGATTTGAATAAGAGACTGGAATAGGAGAGAGTCTGAATAGAAGGATCAGCAATAAAAAGCTGTAACAATACATTTGTAGCTTTGCAGAGCATTTTTTTTTTTTAGAATGGGACAGCGACGCCCGTTTGAAAGCTGCAAAGAATCAGAAGAAAAAGACAAATAACTATAAAAAAAGAAATAATGAAGACCAATTGAAAAGTTGCTTAGAATTGGTTGTTCTATAACATAATAAAAGTTACCTTAAAGGACCTGTAAAGCCCAAACATGAATTATGTTTAAAAAAGCAGCCGTGTTACTAAAAGTCTGCTGGTGTGTTACATTTACCTCTGTGTGCTTTCTTGTAGCAGCTCTGTTGATCCGTTTCCTCTGATAGTGTAGAGTAGGAGAAGCGTTTTTCCCAGCATGCCTATCTTCCCATTGCGACTCACGACCTGGATCATGCGCAGTTCCTCTCTGTAGTACTCCTGAGCATGCGCACATTGAGCAGCTTCTTCCCTGCTTACGTCGTTACTGACCTCTGTTCTGCCCTCCCTCTTTGTTAGAGCAGCTAATCACGCTGCAGGAAACGGGTTGCCATAGCAACAACCGTTGGGAGAGCAGAGCTGTGCAGCTTGCTGACCAGATTTGCTATATGTAAAACGGATTGAAGGTACTGTTCCTTTTTTCAAAACGGATTATCTTCAGTACAGGCATGTTATGTGTAATTACAGCTCTGCACTTTATCTTGAAATGAGTTTCAATTTCGTATGTACAGAGTAATTTTGCAGTTTTACTAATTGTGCAGTTTGCTGAGCAGATTATTTGCTATAAATACTGAGTATTGAGTATAGTTTATAGTCACTGCAATGGTTTCACTCCATTGTCCCCCTCACAGTGTGTTCCTCCCTTGCAATTGATACCCAGCTGTGGCTGAGTACCATGTGTAAATTTTTGGGTATTCAGACTCACTGTATTAGTTTCACGCCTTTGTTCCCCTGAAACAGACACCCAGCTGTGGCTGTGCAAATGTCTGCTTTATCAAGTTTTCCAAATTAATTTCAATAGATTTAATCTTTTATTTTTTGACATTTATTTTCATCAATTTACTTAGTTATTAATAAATTAAAAGTAATCAGATTTTTTATTTTATTCGTAGGAAAATGCCAAACTGTATTGTAAACGGATGTCCTCATAAAACTGGACAAAAGGACAAGTATCCTAACGTCACATTACATTATTTTCCAAATAATCTCAATCAAATTAGCAATTGGCTAAGACAAACATCTCAATATGATGACAATTTGCAGTCTACTGCCAATGAAATTTTGCAGTCAATTAAGACGGGCAGGCACCGAATATGTTCGGAACATTTTACATCCGATTCGTTTATTAAAAAAGGATCAAAGAGGGTACTTAACCCAAAAGCAGTGCCATGTATTTTTAAAAAACAACCAAATCCAGTAATTGTAACGGCTATGGAAACTATGCCTTTTCAATGTCATAAAAGGAGAAGAATGGAGGATGAAGAAGCATCTACTTCTCACACACTAGTACGAATTGTAAATCAGTATCTAACTATAGGCACTCAAACAGATCTAAACTTATTCATAGATGTCAGTACGTCAACCGCTGGTTTAGCATGTAGTAAAGATGTAGCCTGTGGAGAGAATCAAGATATTCGGCGATGAATATTGCAGTCCAAACCGGCGATGATTCTGTACCTGCAGAAACATGGAGGGTAATAAAGGATCACTCTTACCCAGTTTTATTTTCTACACCATCCAAATTACCTGCTCCATTTATGACTGACAACTCACAACCACCAATATTTGAAACTACAGAGCATGCATTGCCATTGGATGATTCTTTTAATATGTGTGATGCCGCAAGTGATAATAGATCTTTTGAAAGTCTGACACTGACAGATGCTAGCCGCAAAGACATAACTTTTTCTTCAATGTATGAACCAGATGACAGTCATATCTCAAACCTCACTGATGAAGATTCTACAATTTTAGATCCAGTAGAAGAAATTCATCAAAGACGCTACCTTGTTTTCAATGAAAATCTAGACCAGTTATTTTACCTTTTGAAATGTCAGCATAACATACAACCTCCTTGCCAAGCTCCAATAGTGGAAATAAACAAAAAGGAGTATGGTACATTGATCGAGGTAAATCTAATGTGTCTCGCTGGACATTGCGCATTTACGTGGAAATCACAACCACTTTATGGTCAAATTCCTGTAGGCAATTTAGCTGTTGCATGTTCCCTGCTACTTACCGGATCATCATTTTTAAAGGTTAAAGAAATGTTTAATCTGCTAAACATGCCATTAATTTCACACACCACGTATTATTCCTACCAAAAGAGATACATTTTACCTGCTATTGAACTGGCTTGGATAAGGGAACAAGAAGTATTGAAAAAAGATCTTTTTGAACAGGCAGTGGTTTTGGCTGGTGACGGTCAATTCGACAGCCCAGGGTATTGTGCAAAATATTGCACATACTCAATGATGGACGTCATCACCAAAAAAATTGTTGCTTTTACAATTGACCAAGTTGGTCCTGGGAAGAAATCAGGAGCAATGGAGACTATGGCTTTTCAAACAACCGTGACCAATTTAATAGATAAAGGAGTAGATATTAAAATTTTGGCAACGGACAGACACAGTTCAATAAGGTTATTGATGAAGACCAAATTTAAAAACATCAATCACCAATTTGATGTTTGGCATATCTGCAAGAGTTTAGTAAAAAAAACTTACTGCTGCTAGTAAGAAAAAAAACTGCAAGGATCTCGCCACTTGGATAGGTCCAATTACGAACCATTTGTGGTGGAGTGCGCAGACTTGTGATCAAAAAGTGGATGTGCTTTTGGATAAATGGCGCTCGGTTCTATATCACATTGCCAACAAGCACACTTTTCCTAAATTGAAAACTTACAAAAAATGCCAACATAAACCACTCACTGCCCAAGAAAAAAAAGAAAGAAAGTGGATAACACACACTCACCCAGCTCACAGCAGCCTTGTGAAAATCATCACCGATCCATTATTAATTAGAGACATCTCCAGCATTGAAAAATTTTGCCATACCGGAGATTTAGAAAATTTTCACAGCAAGGTGCTAAAATATCGCCCCAAAAGAATTGCATACAAAATGGATGGCATGCATGCAAGAACAATGCTTGCCATTTTGTCTCACAACAATAATGTCAACAGACCACAAGCTATTGTAAGATGTAGTAAGAGAACAACCCAACCCATTGGTGAGAAACGGTTCAGATTAGTTTATCCTAAACACAAGAAGAACTGGGTGACTAAGCCGATTTATGAAAATGTGACTGATGAACATCTTTTTGACATTATGTCCGATGCTGCCAAAATACTTAATGGAAACATTGTCCATAGATGGGAATCGAGAAGCATCAATTTACCAAAGAACATTGCTGACAAAGAAAGGCCTGAAAAAAGCACTGCAATTGCGGAGCGTTACTCCCGATTTGGCCGATAAACTGATCTGAAGAAACTATCATACTTACCATGTTGAATTATTAAATGGAAGCGCGTCTATAATACACGAACATAATAACAGAACCTATCGTCATAGAAAGAAACTTTCATACTCAAGACAGTTTCATACTTACCATACCAAACTCTGCACGAGTACAGGAACATGATAGCTATGCCTACAAGGAGGACATATTTAGTCTTAAAAAAAGAGTTTAAAAACTGTGTTTGAATAAAGATATCTTTTGGTTACTATAATAGTTTGTAAAATCACAACAACCACAACATTTTCAGTTTAAACGGTTTTTATTATTCCACAATGTCAAATAAGTTTCAAGAGTATTGCAGATGAAGTACAACATTGGACCAATTGTCGGTGATCACATTTTCAAACATCTTTTCACTTACATATTGTTAAAGGGAAACTGTTATGTGAAAACGATCTTTTGAGAAATGCATTTCAAGACAGAATTCTACTGGAGGTCCACTATTTCCTGATGCACATTGAAGAAAAAATAATTTTCCCATGACCGTATCCCTTTCAATTACTAGACCAGAAACAAATGTTTATGCAACCTTAGCATAAATGTCTATAACAATTATATTACTAGACAACTTCCAATAAGTTTTAGTGCAATTTTACATGAAGGTGTATTAAAGGAACAGTAACATCAACATTTTTTTACTAAAAAATTTGTTAGAATACAACGAAATATAGATACCAAGACAAATTAATCTTTAAAATAGAAAAGTCTTTATTAAGAAAAAACTTACAGAAACTCTGCTTCCAGTCCTCTACAGAAAAGGCGACAGGCCGATGTTGATCCATTGTGCAGCGTTCGATTTTTTTCTTCCCATCTTCTACTGACAGACTGTGTGTTCATGTATTGAAACTGCAACAACCTTCATCCTGGGGTCCAAAGTGTCTCCGGTGGAAACGGACCCCAAGGTGAAGGTTGTGGCAGTTCCAGTAAATGAACACACAGTCTGTCAGTAGAAGATGGGGAGAAAAAATCGAACGCTGCACAATGGATCAACATCGGCCTGTCGCCTTTTCTGTAGAGGACTGGAAGAAGAGTTTCTGTAAGTTTTTTCTTAATAAAGACTTTTCTATTTTAAAGATTAATTTGTCTTGGTGTCTATATTTTGTTGTATTCTAACTAATATTATTGTAAAAAGTTTTGATGTTACTTTTCCTTTAAAATTGTAACCCCTTTCATTAGGTTTTTCTTATTTTGCATAGACTTTGAAAGACACTGTTACAAGAGTATTATAAAGGTATTGCATATGAGGTACAGCATCTGAACACGTGGTTGTTTTGTCAACATTCCAAAAATGTTTTTACTTACAAATTTTTGAAATATTCAAAAATAAACAAATGTTTATGTAAACTGTGTATAAATGTACATTGCTTTATTATTTGACAACTTCAAATAAGTTTTAGTGCAAGTTTTCATCAATGTTAACCAAAGTTTCATCAACTTTAACCATTTCAAATAGGTTTGTCTTGTTTTTCATTAAGAACAAAACACAGTGTTGCAAACTTTTTGCATATGAGGTAGTATAACATAACACAAGTATGCTTAATTTTAATGAATTATAAAAGATAAACACCAAGAATTAAAGTATTTAGAATAATTAAAAATATAATGTTCTGATTCTCTGCTTTGTTCAAACTTTAGTGTTTGCTTTAGAAAGACTACTTTCTGTATACGAAAATTCTGCTTTGTTGTTATCGGGGCATCCATTCAAAGAGAAAACACACAGGTTACTTAGCGTATACCCAAAAGTTCGGGTGGTACCACGCTCACTTAGTATATGTTATCGCAAACAGAGAAATGGCACCGTCAAGCCACAATACTTCCAAATCAACATGTTTCAGAGGAATACCTCCTTCATCAGGTGCTTGTTATAAAGTGACAAGCACCTGATGAAGGAGGTATTCCTCCGAAAAATGTTGTGCAAATAAAGACAAGATATTTTAAGAAGATAGAAAAAACTATTTTTGAATTTGTGAAGCCAACACACCAATGTTACTATTTCAAGATAATTGAACATTATATTTTCATTACTTAATACATTATACATTTTTGGTGTTTTTGATCCTTTAAAACAGTAGTGCAAAACATTTTTAGTAATCAATCATAAATTCTGCCGGATAATCATACGCATTCAGAAACCCCACATATTTTCCGTTAGGGTCTGGGTATGCATCTCGGATAGCATGAACTGCACAAGACGGAATAACTTTCCTTACTCCAGTGCCCAGTGCCCAAATATCCATATATCCAAACACTAAAACTGCATAAGTATAGAACCTGAGGAAGCGGTTGTTCCCCGAAAGCATGTGCTTCAATGCTCTTATACTTCTGCAAATAAATGTACTAAAGGCATTGCTGGATCGAATGGTATGCTTCTTCCCTAACTGGAATTGGACTTAGAAACAGTCAGACTCTCACACACACATTTTACCTCATGTATTTATCTTCCTTCGGCTGTTTTTGTAATTTGAAATTAGTGATTTTATATGCCCAATCAGCACGTTCTTTAACCAGGAACTCAGTTTTGAACTTGTCGCCATGGATAATACAGCCATCCTCTGTTGGTAAATTTGCATATATTGCCGGTTCGTCGTGGCAACACATGGATTCCATAATACTTGGCATAGGCTTGCAGTGTCCACAGAGACACCAATTGGTGTTTCCCAGACGTTCCGCGTTTTCAATATATACAAAACTATCATCTTGCTCAGTATCAGGTAATGATCCAGTATTTTGGATTGTGGAGACTGACGGATTGTAAGGGAAACAATCTCTTGAATTTGTAACTTCTGGTCGGTTCCTCATTCTTTGCAATAGATGAAGATACTAAAAGAATAAAAATATATTTAGAAAGATATATGCAGAATCCACCCATCTGGGAAGGAAGAGAGAGAGAGGGGGGGGAAGAGAGAGAGAGGGAAGAGAGAGAGAGAGAGGGAAGAGAGAGAGAAAGAGAGAGAGGAGAGTGAGAGAGGGAAAAGAGAGAGAGAAAGAGAGAGCGAGAGAGGGAAGAGAGAGAGAGAGGGAAGAGAGAGGGAAGAGAGAGAGAGGGAAGAGAGAGAGAGGGAAGAAAGAGGGAAGAGAGAGAGAGAGAGAGAGAGAGAGGGGAGAGAGAGAGGGAGAGAGAGAGGGAAGAGAGAGGGAAGAGAGAGAGAGAGAGGGAAGAGAGAGAGAGAGAGGGGGGGAAGAGAGAGAGAGAGAGAGAGAGAGGGAAGAGAGAGAGAGAGAGGGGAGAGAGAGAGAGAGGGAAGAGAGAGAGAGAGAGGGGAGAGAGAGAGAGAGAGAGAGAGAGGGAAGAGAGAGAGAGAGAGAGAGGGAAGAGAGAGAAAGAGAGAGAGAGAGAGAAGGAAGAGAGAGAGAGGGGGAAGAGAGGGGAGAGAGAGAGAGAGAGAGAGAGAGAGAGGGAAGAGAGAGAGAGAGAGAGAGAGAGAGGGAAGAGAGAGAGAAAGAGAGAGAGGAGAGTGAGAGAGGGAAAAGAGAGAGAGAAAGAGAGAGCGAGAGAGGGAAGAGAGAGGGAAGAGAGAGGGACAGGAGGGAGAGGGCAAGAGAGATGAGAGAGAAGAGAGAGGGAAGAGAGAGAGAGAGAGAGAGAGAGAGAGAAGAGAGAGAGAGAGAGAGAGAGAGAGAGAGGGGAAGAGAGAGTAGGAGAGAGAGAGAGAGAGAGAGAGAGAGAGAAGAGAGAGAGAGAGAGAGAGAGAGAGAGAGAGAGAGAAGAGAGAGAGGGAGAGAGAGAGAGAGAGAGAGAGAGAGAGAGAGAGAGGAGAGGGAAGAGAGAGAGAGAGAGAGAGAGAGAGAGAGAGAGAGAGAGGGAAGAGAGAGAGAAAGAGAGAGAGAGAGAGAGAAGGAAGAGAGAGAGAGAGGGAAGAGAGGGAAGAGAGAGAGAGAGAGAGAGAGAGAGAGAGAGAGAGAGAAGGAAAGAGAGAGAGGGAAGAGAGGGAAGAGAGAGAGAGAGAGAGAGAAGGAAGAGAGAGAGAGAGGGAAGAGAGAGAGAGAGGGAAGAGAGAGGGAAGAGAGAGGGAGAGAGAGAGAGAGAGGGAAGAGAGAGGGAAGAGAGAGAGAGAGAGGGAAGAGAGAGAGAGAGGAGAGAGAGAGAGAGAGAGAGAGAGAGAGAGAGAGAGAGAGAGAAAGATTTATAATATTTAAATCGTTTAATTTAAAATTTTACTTACACGATCTTCTTCAGAGGATGTTGTTGTTAACTCTGCTCCTTCAGTAGACATGCCTTATATTTAACAGTGCTGTTACAAAATGAAAGAATTACCGGTAAGTATAAATACTTTGATAAATTGGCATAGAAATTTTCACATGAGAACATTGCTTGGGCTTTCAAGTGTGAAAGATGCTTTCAGAAGGAACCCGCTTAGAGTGGTACCAAAATGCATCAAATAATAGTGCTGCTTCTGGTCAATTCTGCACTGAAATCATTTTCTCAAAAACAGATTTTTTTAATATTTAATTTTGAAATCTTACATGTGACTGGTCCTTTTATTAACTTTTATGACTTTTTACTGCTGTACTGCAAGTTGGAGTGATATCACCCTTTCCTACCCCTCCCCATCAGCCTAACAACAACCCATGTCCCACTTCGTTCCACTCAGTTTCATTGAGAAGGAACAAACAGCCTGACACAAATCAGTTCTCTCATAAAATGCTGGCAAAAGTCACATGACAGGGGACGCTTCAATTAAAAATTAGTCAGGAGAAAATAAATATAAGAATATATATATATATATATATATATATATATATATATATATATATATACACACTTATGGTGATTGGGAATATGAGCATGGTTGCCACGAGGAAGGTCCCTGCGTGGACCAAAACGTCACGTCGGCTATTCATGCAATAACTGAATACACTTTGCTTTGATACACAGAAATCCTGGTGTTGCTGGTGTTTCTTGAAGTATTTGCATTTTTTACCTTGCACCCAGGTAACACGACGTTAGCAGGGTGCTGCCTAAGTGAAGAGATATATATATATATATATGTATATATATATATATATGTATATATGTATATATAATATATGTATAGTATATTATATGTATATGTATATGTATATGTATATGTATATATATATGTATATGTATATATATATGTATATGTATTATATATGTATATGTATATATATATGTATATGTATATATATGTATATGTATATGTATATGTATATATATATATATATATATATATATATATATATATATATATATATATGTATATATATATATATGTATATATATATGTATATGCATATATATGTATATATATGTATATATATGTATATATGTGGCTCAAGTGTCCGAGCCGAAACGTTGAATAAAAAGATAGTTTCTCTTTTTTGCCTAAGTCCTGTGTGTGCGGACCTTTTTTGAAAAATTGCATACTATTGTTATTTTGTTCCAGCACCGAGGCATCCATTTTGTGCTCTGAGTGCACCGACTCCATGCTGTTTATATATATATATTATGATATATATATATATATATATGTGTGTATATATATATATATATATATATATATATATATATATATATGTGTGTATATATATATATATATATATATATATATATATATATATATATATGTGTGTGTGTGTATATATATATATATATATATTATATATATATATATATATATATATATATGTGTGTGTATATATATATATATATATATATACACATACATATATATATATATATACATATATATATATATATATATATATTATATATATAATACACACATATATATATATATACATATATATATATATAATATGTATATATAGGTATATATAACATAGGTATACATAGGTATATATAAATAGGTAATAAAAAAACAATGATTTAGGAAATTAATCGATCACTTCATATATTAATTAATTCACATATTATTTTTAAAAATTAATGATTAATAAATTAATGAGGTTTATATTCCATGAGATTATTATAATGCTGCAGCAAATAATAAATTCATATTTTTTTAAAATCAAATAATCGAACTGTGGACAAAACAACATGTATAAAAATATATTAAATCTATATGGCATAAAGAATAAATCAACTTTAGGAAGGTGACAAAATAAAACATCCTAACAGATGAAGAGGTATATGAGTTTTATGAGGTATACACTGCCTTTGGTTTGAAACAATCGAATTAAAATAAGTTCATTGGCAAATCGATATTATATATTCCTAAAATATTTTATATAATAATAGTGACTGTTAACAGTACATAACAGTACTGTTAGAAACCATTGGTGGACAGTGTAAGGCTTACTTTGTCAGGTTAACACGCAGCAGGGAAAGAAGCAGCAGACACGCCTGTGTGTGACGCGCGAGGTCAAGGGGAGGGCTTAATTTAGCGCATGCGCATTTCCAATTCGGAGAGAGAGGACATGACGTTGACACGGCCAAAATGGCGGCCGCAAAGAATAGAACATTTGAAAACTTCGACGTAACGGTATGAGAGCTCCAGACCGATTTGGGCAGCGAAAATAATGCGGTTCAGGAGGGATGCACACAAGCACCAATTATAGCAGAGTATTGCAAATTACCTTTCCTGCTCCTTTAAAGGTGAAGCACCCCTTTAAGGTTGTGGCATTTTCTGTAAAGCCATCAATGAATTTATCCGGTTATAAATGGACATATTGTAAAAATATTGTAAACTTCAAATGGTCATTTTGTTTTTCCCTTTCACCAATAGCTGCTTAATTCCACAAGAGGTACTTTTTTTTTTAACTACGAAACGAATGAAGATTGGCGTGGTTATCGGGCAAAATATTCTGGGTGCAGCACTCACTCCTATGATTTTTATAGGAACATGTCAGTATAGCTTGAAGGGCTCATCCAGATGGACGTTTTAACCTGTGCTCTCATGCAGTCAGTTTTCCTGCATCCTGTTGCATTCCACCTGCGCTTGGCTTTTGGATGCGCCTGTGTCAGTATGGTGCTATAAAGGAAGAGCAGGCTGCATTTCCTGAGCTCCCCTGCGGTGGAAAGCAGGAAAACTGGCTGCTGGGGAACTCCGGTCCAAATACCCATCTGTAGGAGCCCTAAAGACTGCTCGAGCCGGATTGGTACTTGTTTAGTTTGTGGGTTGGGGGTTAAATTGGAACTTTGACTTCACGTTCACCGTGTAATTTAATAAAGGTGCTTTGTTCATGGGGGGCTGCTTTAACTGTGTCAAAATGATGCCCCACCATCCATTTGGATTAATGTGTAATGTAACACTGCTCTATGCAAACATAACAATAGTGCCAAAATCTGTCCCTTACATTCACAAGCAACAGCTAACGCATTCGTGCATGCTCTGATCATATCCCTCAGACTACTGTAACCTGCTACTAACTGCCCTCCCTAACTCCCGTCTCTCCTCGCTACAGTCTGTAATAAATACTGCCACTAGTGAATGGCGGACCATGGTTGCATAGCAGCTTATCAATATAAAATGCGAAGTGCAAGGGAACAGTGCATTATATTTAAATATACATTTTTGCAACGGCTCCTTTAAATTTTATTGTAAAGAAGGAAAGCAATTGGGTTTAATAAAAGTTCAAAAACAGCAAGATAATAAATCTCAATAAAGCTCAATTTTAAAAGTCACCCAGCAAACCCAGCCTGGAGCCACAGTACTTTAAATGTTTTTTTCTTTTTTTAAATAACCTTCACGCAGAAAGTGGCAGTTTCATGAAAGCTTTATTAATTTCTATATATGAACACTTTAACAACAAGCATGTATATTAGTGACATGTTATGACTGTAGGTTATATACATACATACTACTTGCCCAGCTCTACCATTGAGTATACAAGTGCTCCTATCGTACATGTTTTCTGCATATACAGAACAAGGAACACAAATAAGAGGGGGTGGTGGGACTCTGACCTGTACATTGACAGACCTCAAGGCTATGTACAGTCAAGTTGCCGTGTGTAATTGGAGTGCTGTGTTGGTGATATTTCAACATAGAAATAATGACTTATCTCCGCCCAGCATGAAGTTCTCAGGCTTCTGAAATTAGTAGCCAAAGCAATGCAGTTTGAATTTTATATTTGCTAATAAAATGACTTGCTCATCTGACATTTCAGGCATAGCACTATTAAACCTACATCGTGGCATTTAGACACTTCTTGTTGCTACGATGAGTGACCCCCGACAACTACAGATCAGTTTTAAATTCCACACTGGGAGGAGCTGTAGAACACACAGTTATTGTGCAGGTTGGTGTGAATAAATAACTAAATTAGGTGCTGTCGCAGGAAATTATTAACGGCTATGTGTCTGGCCTTAAAAATTGTTAAAAGGGGACACAAAAACCAGATGAATCTGTGCTCTACAGTATCATGTTTCTTAACCTTGGGTCCCCATATTGCTGGATTACAACATACAATAACTGGTTAAATCATGCTGGGAATTCTAGTCCACCAACATCTGGGGAGCCATTTTTAGGAACAGGGCTAAGGGCTCTTACACACGGCCGTTTACCTGCGCTTTCTTCCATTGAGCCGCAGGGGAGCACAGCAGTAGACGCAGTCAATTATTCTGAAGGAGGCTGTACTCACACAGACGCATGCAAGTGCCAAACGCAGGTGGGAAGCAGCATGTTGCATTTCACCTGCGTTCAGCGCATACATGTTTGGGCGAGTACAGCCCCCTTCACAATGATCCTGCGCTCCCCTGCGGATGAACGGAAGAAAGCTCAATGCAGGGGAGAGCAGAAAAAAAAAAAAAAACGGGCAAGTGTAAGAGCCCTAAAGGAATATCCCATACTAACCAGTCAGCATTGGGTCTAATTGGTCAACTATGAAACAATTAATAAAAACTTATAATTGGTTAGTATGGCTTTTCTACTGCAGCAAAATATACAGGTATATAGGCGATTAGTTTTGTACATTAATATTGCCCAACAGCATAAGGCTTATTCCATGGCAACAACTTTATATTTCAGTTGCACAAGCAGTTATGCATATAGCTTCCTTAATACCTAGGCCTGATTTTAGCAGCAAAGAATTCTGGGTACACATACAATAAATTTACTCTACAGTTCCTGAAGCTGTACATCCACCGTTTCCCCAGGAGGTGTAATTAAATTATAGGTAGGTATTTGTTTTCTTATATTAGTCTCTCAGTAAATACAACTTGTATTAATCCCGTCCTTATCTTATAATCAGGCTCTCACACTGCGCAGATATATCTGTAAGCATTATCACAGCACACCCAGCTCCACCAATCACTATGGAGAATGTGTTAGCGGGGCATTATGGCCACTTCCCTACATACTCCTCCTATGGACTAATCATCAAGTCTGTTTCGTATCCATTTTCCTTTTTTCTGTCTTTAAATATGTAGGTTTCAGTGCTCATCCCTACAGGAAAGAAAGGAAAAGGTGCAGTCAATCAAATTGTAAAGTTGTGATATGTAAATGGTTATTATGAGAATGTTGCTGGATGACTAGAATACAAAATACCAATACAATATAAACAATATTGAAAAGTAGCAGTAAACGGCAGATGGTATAACAAAACACAGAACTGACCATTCACCATGGACAGGATGGTGGATCTATTGACATACAGTGAGACAACCCAACAGAATGTTCTCCGCTTGGGCTTGCCAGTTGAGTTGGATTCTATGGCCAGGACCAACATTGAACTTCTAGTTCTCTGTAAGGCAGAGGCCTCCTTTCTACATACAACATGTGGTACTTTATATTTACATATAACTTTTATTTCTTGCATTGTACATCCCTCACCTTACCATAACATATAGCGAGAGTTGTACAGTGCAGAGTATATGCTATACAAATATATAAATATAGATATAGTGCGACTGTGACCACTTTTCTGACTTTAGGGTATATTTATTAAGGAGAAGTTAGAGATCACCACAGTCCTCTGGAGTGAAATTCCGCCACTCTTTTCAAAGTCATATTTATCGAAGGATGAACCCATTGATGAACTTTTTTTTTTTTTTTTTTTTTTTTTAAATCCCATAGAAATGAATAGATGGCGGTGGAATTTCCCTCGAGGACTGTGGTGATCTGTAACTTCACTCTTTGATAAATATACCCCTTTACCTTTGAGATTGGATCTAATGGACTCACCCCACTGCTTACTACTCTCCTCAAGTCTTCCCTCATTACATGCAAGACTTTGCAAGGGCTGCACCCCTCCTCTGGAATGCTTTCCACCAGTCTGTCAGACTTTCTCCCAACCTTTCTGCTTTCAAAAGATCACTTAACACTTATGTAGAGAAGCCGTCCCTCATTCTGTTTAGCTACCAAATGCAGCATCTCACCTTGCTTATTCTCTGATCTTGCTCACTCCCACACCTTGTGTCTCATTCCCTTCCCCTTTAGATCGTAAGCTCTTTTGCACAGGGCCTCTCACCTTTTGCACCGGTTGTTATATATGTAACTCTGTATATTATATGCATGTAATGCTCAAGAAAGATAGAAGTGCAGGACAAATCCACGGCAGTAGTCAAACTGCAAAAAAATCCTTTTATTGGGGAGGTGAATATCCAAAGTCACACTACATGTTTTGGGACACATTTGACAAAGGGCCTAGCCCAAAACATGTAGTGTGACTTTGGATATTCTTGAGCAATTCATTTAGGGTATTAACACAGGATACCCTGCAGGACGACCAAGAAAGCAATTGGTATCAGTGAGCTGTATAAGTGATATGTATGAACACATTAATTTTACAGTGCTGCGCAATATGTTGGCGCTATAAAAATACATGTTAATAATAAGTCAGGAAAGGGCAAAACTAATATAAAGAGTATTTCAAATTGATTTTATCTGTGCGAGAATGTTTGTCTGTTGAGCACAAAAGCATTGATGCAAGGTCAGTACTGCACCCTTCTGTACAATAGCTGCAAATATGTCCCACCCCTACCACTAATCCAACCCTTAATTATATTTAAAGGGGTTGTTCACCTTTCAGTTAACCTTTAGTATGAGGTAGTGATATTCTAGACAATATGCAATTGGTTTTTCTTTTTAGTTATTCAGCAGCTCTCTATCTATCTATCTATCTATCTATCTTTATTAAGAGAGAAAGATACAGATAGATATCTTAATGATCATCTGCTAAAAAAAATCTATTAAAAGAAATTTAGTGTAAAACAAAAACAAAAAAAAACAGACATATTAAACTGCCAAGTCTTTATTAAGAAATAACTTACAGAAACTCCGCTTGCACACCTCTTCAGAAAAGGAGACGATCAATCATGCAGCACTCTTATTTCTCCTCCCTGGCTATCTCCTATAAGGAAGGCAGGGAGGAGAAATCTAGCACCGCACGATGGATCGCCTTTTCTGAAGAGGAGCACAAGTGGAGTTTCGGTAAGTTATTTCTTAAGACTTAGCAATTTAAAAGTTTAATATGTTCTTTTTTCGTTCTACATTAACAATTTTTTTAATAAAAAAATTGCTGGTCCTTTAATTTTGACAGGAGGACACTGGTTTAAACAGTCAATGCATGTCCAAAGTAACAGAGTATGTTCATTGCCTGCCAAAGAAATTCAACTGGTTTGCTAGAGGTTATGAACAGTGAACCAAAAAGCATCTGTGCAATGCAAAGCTATGCAATTACAAGGTAACAGACCAGTGATACAAGGGAAATACATGAGGGGTCTTAATTTCTTACCTTGGCCACTGCTTTTCTTTGTCTGTCAGAGGAACATACATGACACCCATGAGCCGAGCTCTGGTGATCTTCCCTTCGTTGTCTTTGTCGTATTGCTCCAATACCTGGCTACCACCTTCCGGCCCCACTGGCAAGATCAGTCTTCCTCCAGGCTTCAGCTGTTTCAGTAACTGCTCAGAAGAGAAAAACAAAAAACAAGCCATTTACATTAACTAGTAAAGAGTGAGTGACCTGGCTAAACCCAGACTGGCAATCAGACAAGGGCTGTTGTAAGATGCCATACACAGTCACTATTAATTAAGCCTGAGGGGGGGGGGGACTGTTTGGGTCTGTGTTGTACCTTAATTGCCAGGGCCTACTTTGAATGCCAGTCTGAACTTGGTCCCTGATCTCTAATTTGACTTATTTCTACTCTGTGTGCTATTAAGATAAGCAATGTGCTGTGGACACAGGGAATATAATTAGCCTATTGCCCATAGTGAAACATGCTAATGCAGGTATAAAACTCAAGCATGAAAAACTCTTTATACAGAGTACCAGTGCAACAGTCCAGGCAGATTTTATGAACTTTGTACATCAAGGCAGGTATTCATTACAGGCCTCCTTTGCACAAAGTCCTCCCTGGATAGTTTCTACCTACACAACAGACTTGCACCTATTGAATCACATGCTAACTCTCTTTTTACACTGTGCATAGAAGTTCCCAGAGACACAAATTGTGAGTGATTTAAAAATGCAGGTATTTTTTGTAACTGCATTGGTAAAACAAGCAGGTTGCAGGATACGCTACTGAAAAAAAAAATGCTGCATTATAATTAAACATGGCACACACATACCAAAGCGTGTGCGTCAGTGACAGGGAGAGGTAAATGAAGAATGGGTGGGGGGCAGGGCTGCCATCGGGGGGGACAAGTGTCCCGGGCCTGGGCATGAAGGGGACCTGGCAGTGCTGCACTTTTGAAAGAGCCCCTTGAGAGCACCAAAGCCGTGCTGCCATTTTTGAAGTCCCAAACATCCGAAAGTGCTGAAAAGTCGAAGGACCCGAAGCCACAAAAACGGGCGAAACCAAGCTCCCGTAGCGGTGAAAAGACCCGAAGTCATGAAAACAGCTGAAATTTAAGTCCTGAAGCGTCGAAAAGACCCAAAGTCACAAAAGGAGGCGAAGTTGAAGTCCTGAAGCCACGAGTTCGATTCTACTGAACACCAATTTGTTTTTGTTTTTTTTTGGTTTTAATCCCCTGGCCACCAATGTATTATTTTAATATTCTATAGGCTCCTGCCACCAATATTTTTTTCAAAAATATTTTTTGGGGCCCCTTTTTTTTTTTTAACTTTTAAAGGGGAGCCCTGGCGCCAATGTTTTTTTATTTTAACTTATAAGGGGGCCCTGACCTCCTCACACCATAACTTGTGTGTGTGAGGTTACTTTTTTTAGCGCTGATGTCCGTGTGGTCTTTTAACTGTGATGTTTAGTGGGTGGGATCTCGGGTGGGACTTGGGTGCCAGTGTGGGTGGGGCCCCAAAAAATTTGTTGTATGGGGCCCCGTGATTTCTAATGGCGGCCCTGGTGGGGGGGGGGGGGCAAGAGGTTCATGCCTAGCACCCCGGTGCCTCTTTTATCTGACCCTGTTTTTGCAAATGAGACCAACATTTTAAGTTTATTTAATTATGTTGATATTCTTTACAATGCCAAATGAAGGCATACATGGATCATGGTTTTTTACTCAGAAACTAGGTCTAGTGAACATCTTGTTAATTAGGTGAGCATAGAAAAAAATGCAAAGAAATGTGACAGTATTTTCTACAAACTGCCCACTATGTCCCACGACATCCACCACACTGTGGCAGCATTTAGCTTCAGGTGTTACAGTGACAAGCAATCTGGATTAATGGCACAGTAACAGTAGAGAGGCCATACTATTGCAATTTTTAAGAAAACTGTGCCATAATGTGTGCTTGATAGGTTAGAGCAGGGATGTAATGTAGGATCAGCCCCCAAATATAAATAAAAGATCTTTGTCCGACATTTTTTGCAGAACAGAGGTGACACACGTTTGTTTTACACCAGGACGCAAAAGTTTAGCCTTATTTAGATAATACCTTGTGTTCTCTCTGCCAGAAAAATGCTGGCTTATCCAACCTGATTTAAATTTTTTTGGGAAGACGGGCTGACTGGCGTTTTGTTTGGCGGCAGAGGTAATGCCATGTGACATAAGCCTTAGGAGAAAAAAAAATGACACAGTCAAGCATTGCCACATGATGTGAAGACTGTATCCTTTGCACACAACAAACATTCTGTGGGAGACGAGAAACGCTATCAATGCACGAAAAAAATTAAATAAAAAAAACCCACTGTATTCCTATAGTAACGGTATAAGAAGTACCGTATATACTCGAGAATAAGCCTAGGTACCTAATTTTACCTACAAAAAATGGGAAAACGTATTGACGCGACTATAAGCCAAGGGTGAGAAATGCAGCAGCTACTGGTAAGTTTCCCTAAATTTGGCTCTTTTAGCTCTCTGGGCTAGCATCGTGGGCTCCTCCGGAGCCAAAAAGATGAGGGGCAAGCAAATTGGCCAGGGTTGCCCAAGTGGCAGAGCTCTCTGTCAAGCATCACTTGAGGTTCAAAGCAGCCTGGCAGTTCCAGTGCTCTACCTATTCCAGGTGAGTTAGGCACCTAGCACTAGCCACAGCCTACCTAAACAGCACTACAGTAAACTTGCCTGGGCCTGATAATAAATGATAATGCCTTCCTGCTGCCTCTGTATCAAACAGTGCGCATTCCTACTCCTGCCCTACAGTCTTAAATCTCGCCTCCGTTTCACTCTGTACCACCCACATCTTCCTTTTCGTCAGCTCCCAGGTGCCATATAACAGGATGGTGATGATAACACCGTTCAGAACGTATGTGATAGATGTATGGCAAAATACCTTCTTCAGAAGAACTGCTGTCTCCATCGTACCCCGATTCAGCAGCCACACTCCCCTCAGCAGGGAAGGGGCTAATCATCACCCCCTGGTTAGCTTCTATTACTAAGCTGCCACCATGGTAACCCGTACCACACTCCATTGCCCACTGCCATCTTGCCTGCTGAAAATCTTGCGAGAGCCGCAGAGGCTGAGCAAGAGCGGGCGGGGAGTAACTTGTTCTTAACTTGGGCAAGAGGAAAACGGAGTCCGGAAGGATATGGTGGAGAACATTGCAATTGTGGCTGGGATGTTTGCGGACAGTGGCGAGGAGAAGAGGTGCGCGCGGGGGGGGGGGGATTTATGCGGGCTCTGGAAGCTGCCTGTTTTGGATTTATGTGGGTCTGTGAGCGCTGCCTGCAGGAGCAGCCATAACACAATCGCAGGTACTGAGGGGCCAGTCACTTCTGTGTGTTGTTCTGCAGGGAAACTGCATAGACATTGTCCTGTCCGACCCTATTCACTATTTTAGTGCCCCAGCATAACCCGCACCCGACCCCCAATATTGAACCCACCCGCGGGTATCGGGTGCGCGTTGGCTTTATCGCTCGCTTGTCTGCAGGGTCTGGTACTGACTCGAGTATAAGCGCAGGTAGACTTTTTCAGCACATTTTGGGTGCTGAAAAACTGCTTATACTCTATTATATACGGTATTCAGTAATAATCAGAACAGCAAGTGAGCAAAGATTATGTTTATATTTTTGTATTATACATTGCATTCATAGATGCCTCTTATACGTAAAAATTATACATTTTTGCACATTTATAAGATAAGGCTCAGTGTGCCCTCAGCCTAACATATGGGAAGTGCAAAAAGTTAGTTTGTCTACTGGTTCAAAAATGCTACAGTCACTTTAAAAGGCTGATTTTTCCCCCAGATATACCAGCAAGTTTGATTATTTTCAAAATAATTCACAGTGGAAGCTCATAGGGTTGAACAGATTTCTTGTACCATGCCTTCATTTCTTACTTACCTCCTGAGGTACTATAGCAGCTGCAGCTCCAACATGAATTGCATCATAAGGTCCTTCATCCGGATAACCAAGTCTTCCATCTCCCACTGCCAAAAGAAAGAAAACAGAGATTACCATTTAACTTTGAATATGAACAAGCAAGAAGGCAGATACTAATTGTAATCAGTGATATAGACCCAAGGAGTGTCCACAAATAACTAAGTTCAAAGTATCTAGGCCTGAAAAAGGGACTTAACCTCCGGGAAAAATTGTTTAGATTATTTCAGAAATTTTCTTATTCAGTGATCCTGGAGGTTAAGTCCCTTTTTCAGGCCTAGATACTTAAAACAAGATTACCCCTGCCACAACTCTACTGAATTCATAGTCATTTTTTGGTATGAGAGAGAGAGCTGACTAAAAAGCGAAATAACTCAAAAACCACAAATAAAAAAATGAAAACCAATTGCAAATTGTTTTTAAAATATCACTCTACATCATACTAAAAGTTTATTCAAAAGGTGAACCACCCCTTTAAACTCTACAGTTTAAAGGAGAACTAAACCCTAAAAATGAATATGGTTAAAAACTGCATATTTTACATACTGAACTTGCACCAGCCTAAAGTTTAAGGCTTGTCAATAGCAGCAATGATCCAGCACTTCAAACTTATCACAGGGGGTCACCATCTTGGAAAGTGTCTGCATGCTCAGTGAGCTCTGAGCAGCTGTTAAATTAAGCTTAGGGTTGTTGCAAATCATCAAGCAGAAAATGAGGTTGGCCTGTCATATAAGCTGATGCTCCAGGGCTGATTATTAAATTCTGATGCTAATTGCACAGGTTTCTGTGCTGCCATGTAGTAATTATCTGTATTAATTACTAATCAGCCTTATATTGTGACATTTCTATATTATATTGTGAGTGGGTCCCTAAGCTCAGTAATTGACAGCAGCACAGAGCATGTGCAGTGAATCAGCTGGGGGAGCTACTGGGGCATATTTTGAGACACAGATCTTTACTGCTAAAGGGCTGTGGTTGCCTTGGGCTGGTACAGAAGCACAAAACATAATGTACGACATTTCTAGCTACTTCTTTAGTTAGGCTTTACTTCTCCTTTAAGTTGGATTATTACCAGCATACTCATGTAGTTGCAGTTAAACCAATTAGAGTTGCAGAATCCTAATAAAAGAACTGCATCACTTGACAATTTATAGGAGAGGAAAACCCCACTTATTTGGCATGTATCAAAGGGCAAACAAATAACATTTCAGGATGAGAGTAGCTAAAGACCAGCCCATGTCCTGACCAACCCTGTCCTACCATTGTTCATGGGCCACAAAATAAAGCACTATAGCTTCTTTATAAGCATTCTAAATAACTTACTGACCAAAAAATGAAATGCAATATAAGCTTCATCTCATGGCAATATAAGAATCTTTCTAAATGTAATGATTCATTCTCTAAAATATTCAAGTTACTCTTCACTCCTTCTCCATCAGCAATCTGTCTCTCCATGTTCTCTTCATGTAGGAGTCCGGGTCACAATTTAATATAAGACATGTAGGTCTAATACACTGCAGAGATGCCTCCTTTAGTGTATTTGAGCAGACCTCAGCCTCGATGTGTGTGAGCCCACACAGGCTTATCAGATTCAAATCAATGGAGAAGGGGCACTGAGCAGATCTGCTTCTCTAATCCTGTAAAAATACTCAGGCTGACAACAGCTACAGTAGGCGTGCCCATAGCCTTAGACCTGTCTATCAAATTCTGACTCCAACTCCTGCATGAAGCGAGACGGATGCAGAGAGGGGGATAGTGAAACGTAACCTCATTATTTCAGAAACCATAAAGAATTGGTTAACTACCATACTTAGAAAGTTTCTTATTTCAGCAAGATGAAGCTTATATTAAATTTACATTTCTGCACTAGTTCAGTTTTAATGCTGCCTAAATATGGAGTTTAGGTAAAAATCATTGCCTTCTCTATAACTTCCAAAATGCCTTGAGTATGTAGAATGTGCGGTATAAATAGAGATGAGCTCATTTTTGTCATGGAAATGACGCCCATAGACTTATAGGAGGAAAATTGACACCCATAAACTAAGGAATTTCAATTAATTTTTGCCGGCGGCGAATTTATGGTGAAGTGGGTTAAATTCGCCCATCCCCAATAATTAACTCTGCAGGACTGCACACACACTTACTGTAGCAAAGCCATTACCTTGCCCCGCCTGAACTGATAAGAAAGAGCAATTGTGTGATTATAACTGCCCCAGGCTGAATCAGATCGTATTCACTGTGAAAACAGTGATTGATCATTTCATCACATATAGAAAGGAGAGATCAGCAGTGTCACCGGTCATCTCTGCAATCCTATATTTTCTGTCTGAGATACAAGGGCTCAGTAACGTTTCAATGCAAGTGAAAGCAACAAGGTTCACTGCAAAAGCAGGAGGAGACCTGAAGGGAAACAGAACAGGTCAAACATAGCAGGTAGGGTTGCCCAGTCCTGTTAAAGCATTATGCAATATTTGATGCTTAGTTTTATACCACATGTTAACCCGGCATCTCACAGATTTATCAAGGGTTGAATTGACTAGGGAGTTTGAGCTTTTGGAAAAAAATAAATCGATTTTCAAGTTGTATCATACTCTGGCCCTTTAAGAACTCAAAATGGACTAGTTGCTACCTAAAACCTGCCAAATTGCTGTACAAGACAATGGAAGAGGTCCAGGGATCAATTTTGAGTTGTTTGCAGCCTTCCTGACATTCTAGTTTTTTTCGGAGAATATTGTAATCAAATTAGATTAGAGTTTTCAGTTCGATTGCATTCATTCAGTATTATAATAGAAAGCAGGACAAATCCAAGGCAGTAGCTATGACTGCAAAGTGCTTTTATTGGGGAAAAATGCTCCACAACATGTTTCGGGCGTTGGCCCTTTATCAAGTGCCCCCAATAAAAGCACTATGCAGTCATAGCTACTGCCTTGGATTTGTCCTGCTTTCTATTATAATACTGACTGTATCAATTTGGGTGTGGACACAGGACACCTTGCAGGAGAATCCACCTACATATACTAAAGGTGAGCTACAGCCTATTTATAATCGATTGCATTCATTAGAGTTTTAAAAATTAGATTTTTTTTTAAAAACTCACAAATTCGTAATTCGACATTTGATTAATGTGCCTCCCCATGTTATTTTAATGCAAAGAGGGTTTATTTAGGTAAACAGTGAAATTGCACAAAAGAAAAAAAATACTCACCCACAAACTTGATGCGTCCACTGCTCAGTAAGGTTGGATCGTCCTGCTTCACATTCTGAATAGCATCATGAACAAGATGATTAATGTGCTCAATTCCAACCACCTTTCCAGTCAATCCAACCTAGATTTAATGGAGGAGATGTTAAAATAGTTATAGAAAAGAAAGTGATATC